>NW_026067935.1:7684278-7693449 GCF_014885135.2 Alexandromys fortis
CTCGAACTCACAGAGATCCGCCTGCCTCTGCCTCCCAAGTGCTGGGATTAAAGGTGTGCGCCACCACCGCCCGGCAAGCTTAATTATTATTAATGATTATCCATTAACAATCTATATACATTACATTTTTAAATGAACTACACAATCACAATACCTTAATCAAGATCAAAAATACATATACATATAACAAAATTGACCTTAAGTCTCTATCAATAAAGCAAAATCTATACTAAAGAAAATTACTCATACCTATATGATATTCCCCTTTAAATGTAAAAGAACATTAATAAACAATATTTGGGGATATGGGCGCAGTTATTTCTCTCCAAACTGTTTCCTGCTGAATGGGGGCGTCGTTAATTAGGTCTTTCCTGATATAACCTGTGTGCTAGTTTCATCTCAGTTGGCAGTTGAGCAAAGCAATTTTCTGAAGGTGTTCACAGCAACCCTTCAGGAGGGCGTGGTCCATCATACCATATTGGAATAGAAGAAATCCACAGGGTCTCATCCTCTGTGAAAACAAAATAAGAAACTCCTTTCCAAAGCATCATCTGTATGATTTATAAACAAAAACGTCAGTAATGATCACCATGAGTAGTTCAGATGGCTTGGTGACTACTACAAGAGCCACAGCGGTGTTGGCAAAGCGGCAGAAGCCCCACGGCACCAAAGTCATCCTGCAGGAGCCTGGGCACTCGATGTCCAAAGAGAACATGAAGCCACTACAGCAGCCAGAAGGACGGTGTTACAACAGTTAGTCACCAAGGCCCTGGCCTCTCCCCCCAATCCGACCTAAGTCTCATTTTCCACAGCAGTGAACTTTCTAAATACCTCTCGTAGCCCTCAAAGTCCTGGCGAGGAAGCGCCTCTGAGACATCGTCCATCCTGAGACACTGCTCTCATATGCCTTTCTGGTCCATTTCAAATACCTAGGATGTGCTGTGTAATGTCTGCCGAGTGTGACCACTGGCTGCCTAGTTGAACTTATGGATCAGAATGATGTGTTGAAATCGTTTTCTTTGGGAGCGGTGAGCACAACTGTGAACAGATGTGTTACACAATCACGTGCTGCTGACCCATGTTCTGGATCTGCTGATCTGCCTTTGCCCACCCCACCACAGGTGCATGGTGGGCCTTAGAATAGATGGGAAGGCTTTAAGTGGCATCCCTGGGACTACTAGGGGGCTTGAGAGTACTTTGGCTGCACCCATTTTCTAAGTCTTTTTTTTTTTTTTTTGAGACAGGGTTTCTCTGTAGCTTTGATGCCTGTCCTGGAACTAGCTCTTGTAGACCAGGCTGGCCTCAAACTCACAGAGATCCGCCTGCCTCTGCCTCCTGAGTGCTGTGGGACTAAAGGTATGTGCCACCACTGCCCGGTCTCCGTTTTCCTGAGTCTTAAGTGGTACTCCATCCAAATCATTGTTCCATGCCTTGTCTCCCCCCTCACACACACATTCTTCCACTCCCACCCTTGGCCAAAGCTTAGATTGTAAACCTTCCCTCCCTCTGAAATTGGCCTTGAGTGAGGAATTCAGGGCTCCCGTCTCCCCACCTATACCAAGGGTGCTGCTTTCATGACCTCCTCAACTCTCCTGTTAACCCATCACCACCCAACACTGGCTGTGGCCAGAAGCCATCAGCTGAGGTGGCAAGAACCTGGCTCCCCTCAGTAAGCTCTGCAACACCAGTTCACTTGCTATCAGCCTGGGAAGGAAATGCTGGCTCCTCCACCATCAGCTCCGCTCAGGTCTCCAAGTGAACAGAACAGTCGTGGGGAGATTTAGACCTGCCAGCATGGATTCTCGGTGGCTTTGCCTAGAGGAAGGCCATGCAGAGTCCTAAGCGCACATGGTTCTGAGTCGGTTCCTTTCATACATTGAAGAGGTTTGAACAGGGCTCTCCTGTCACCCTGGCCACACACAGGGTCTGATGTGGAGCCTGACAGCTGGAACACAAGGCCCTGACCCTTCAGACTCAGACAGGGACCCAGAGGAGCTCTGTGACACCACGTGGCATTTTCAGATCCTGGCTCGTTGCCAGCTTCCCCGTTCTGTTCAGGACCACTACGTGTTGAAACGTGAATGCGTACTGACATAAAAGCAACTTGTTGTGTTGGAGGTGTGCTGTGGGACAATGGTTTTTTATCCTGTCACTTGTATTTTTTTTTCTAATAAAATGCTGATTGGCCAGTAGCCAGGCAGGAAGTAGAGGTGGGGCAATGAGAATTCTGGAAAGAGGGAAGCTTAGTCTGCAGCTGTGACCCAGCCTCAGATGAAGCAAGATGTGACTCCTCACGAAAAAAGGTACCAAGCCATGTGACAAGAATTATGGGTTAATGTAAGTTATAAGAATTAGTAAATAAGCCGGGCAGTGGTGGCGCATGCCTTTAATCCCAGCACTCGGGAGGCAGAGGCAGGCGGATCTCTGTGAGTTTGAGGCCAGCCTGGTCTACAGAGCTAGTTCCAGGACAGGCTCCAAAGCCACAGAGAAACCCTATCTCAAAAAAACAAAAAAAAAAAAAAAAAAAAAAAAGAATTAGTAAATAAGAAGCCTGAGCTAATGGGCCAATCAGTTTATAACTAATGTAGACCTCTTTATGATTTGTTAGCACTTAAGGGCTGCAGAATTGGGCGGGACAGAAAAGCTTGGTCAACAGGGTGGTATGTAGTCCAGGATGACTTTGATCTTGTGGCCTCCTCTACTACAGCCTCTTACTTGCTGGGATCACTTGTGCGAGCCACAAATCCCTGGCTTCGCCAACTTGTACTTGTTTTTGTTTTTTGAGACAGGGTTTCTCTATGTAACAGCCCTAGTAGTCCTGGAACTCACTTTGTAGACCAGGCTGGCCTTGAAGTTACAGAGAACAACCTGCTTCTGCCTCCCAAGTACTGGGATTAAAGGTGTGCGCCACCACTGCCTGGCTGGCTTCTCTTAACTTTTAATGTACCCTGAAACCCTTAGTATCAATCTTGTTAAAATGCAGAGGGGCTTAAAATCCTATCATCCTTCAGGTTCCCAAACAGTGCTTCAGGCAGGCACAGCTGGGTGACAGAACTTACCCAGAGCTCACACTGCAAAACACCCTGCCTCCTTTCCAAAGAAACACAGCTGTCCAAGGTGAGGTTAAAATTCCAGCGATTCTTCCTTTGTCGTTTTCCCCAAGGAGCTTGCTCAAAATAGTCCCCAAGACCACAGCAAGCCATCTTGCAAAGATATTTATAGCAGCCCAAAGAGAACCATCTCAAGTACCCTATGCTAGGCAAACAGTTAATAAAGTATACCCTGAGTTCATCCCAGTGGTGCGTGCCTTCTTTCCAGAACCCCGGAGACAGAGGCAAGCAGATCTCAGTGAGTTGGAGTCCAGCCTGGGATACATACTGAGACCTTGTCCCAGATACCCCCACAAAGGGATGCTGATTAAAGTTGTATTTGTACACTCTGAAAAAAAAAATCAGGTACATTTAATATAACAGGAGTGGTCTATTATATAAATAGATGGAATTTTTAAAATTACTCAAATTTTTTTTAATTAAAATCTTCATTTTAGGCAGGACATCTGGCACAGGCATGTAGTCCTAGATATCTGGAAGGCTGAAGCAGGAGGATCAGAACTTCAAGACCTTAGTGTGCCAGCATGCCTTTGATTCTAACGTTCAAGAGGCAGATCTCTGTGAGCTCAAGGCCAGCCTGTGGTCTACAGAACTAGTTCCAAGACAACCAGGGATTTGAAACCCTTCTCCACAAAATTCAAGGTGGGGGTACAGATCGAATTCAAGGCCATCCTTTGGCAACTGAGTGAGACTCTGTCTCAAAGTAAAAAGCAAGACAGGAGGCTTAGGACATAGCTGAGTGTATTGTACTTCTTAGCATAAACAAGACCAAGGTTTAATCCCAGCAGGATGGGAAAAATAATAATAAAGTCCTTGTTCTGACATGTTCAGAAACTTGTAAACAGCAGGTACTGTGATACTTATCTTTTGGCTTGGGACATGATCCCTCTAGCCCTTAACGCCTTGTCCTGGCAGATCCCAGAAACTGTAATCCTCCATCTTACCTTTTCCTCTGTGTTCTGCAGATGAGTGTCTCATGTAGCCCACACTGGCTCCAAACTCATTACTTAGCCAAGAATGACATTGAAGTCTTTTTAAAAAAATTGTTATTGTTGGGCTGGAGAGATGCCTCAGAGGTTAAGAGCACTGGCTGCTCTATCAGAGGTCCTGAGTTCAATTCCCAGCAACCACATGGTGGCTCACAACCATCTATAATAAGATCTAGTGCCCTCTTCTGGCCTGCAGGCATATATGCAGCCAGAACACTGTATAATATAAATAAATAAACCTTTAAAAAATTGTTATTGTTGTCGAGCAACGGTGATGCATACCTTTGATCCCAGCACTTGGGAGGCAGAGGCAGGAGAATCTCTGAGTTTGAGGCCAGCCTGGTCTACAGAGTGAGTTCCAGGACAGCCAGACCTACACAGAGAAATCCTATCTCGAAAAAAAACTAGAAAAAAATAACAAAATATTGTCTTAATTTTATGTCCAGGGCTGGAGAGATGACTCAGTGGTTAAGAGCACTGCCTGCTCTTCCAAAGGTCCTGAATTCAATTCCTGGCAACCACATGGTGGCTCACAACCATCTGTAATGAGGTCTGGTGCCCTCTTCTGGTCTACATACAGACAGAATATTGTATACATAATAAATAAATATTTTATAAAAAAAGAAAATAAATTTATGTCCATAGGTGTTTCATCTGCATGTATGTCTGTGCACCACTTTCATGCCTAGTGCCCACAGAGGTCAGAAGAGGGCCTCAGATCCTCTGGGACAGAAGTGACATTTGTGTATGTGAAGGAGCAGAACAAACTCCATTTTGAGAAAGAACTCCATTTTAAACAGGGCCTAACTAATGCAACCCGCAAAGTCATGAACATTCCCAAGAATCTCTGCCAGCCCTGGCCAAAGTGACCCATCAGGCTGTCCAAACAACATCCGCTTGTTCAAACATCTTATAGGTATCTGATTACCGCTGTTTTAAAATTCTTGGCTGCTGACAGTCAGTTTTGAGATTACCGTATATCCCAATCAACGAATTCAAAAATTGTATACTTTTATCCAATCCCAAAATACCAAGGCTTGTGCCACCCTGCCTGCAGTTTCCCCTTTAAAAGTCCCCTTACCCTGAGACCTCGGGGCTGTTCTCCCCCACCTGCTGGGTCGGAGTGTCAAATTGTGGGTTTGCATCCGGTACCAGCTCTGTGGTGGTCTTGTTTGGGGTTCTGTGTGACATGGGCATAGCATATGAACTGTGAGAGCTGGGAACCAAACCCAGGTCTTCAACAAGGGCAGCCAGTGCTCTTACTGTTAAGCCATCTCTCCCAGGTCCCCATCCCTTTTCCTTTTGAGACAGGTTCTCACTGTGTAGTCCTGGCTAGCCTAGGACTTGCTATGTAGACCAAACTAGAGTTAGACTCACAGAGATCCATCTTCCTCTGCCTCCTAAGTGCTGGGATTAAAGATGTGCGCCACGACCCCATCCCAACCTTGAACGTTTGACTCTCCGGCCACCTCCCAGCTGCTGGGACTACAGGCATGAATGTTCAGCTAACGCAGGACGTTTTAGTTTATGGCATGCCCACCCAGTTTCCATGGCCCTTCTGTTTTGAAGCTGACCATAAAGAAATCCTCTGATTCACTTGGTGGCTAGATCAGAAGACCTTCCTGGGTCCAGAGGAGTCCAGCCACATGCCCCCGAGGGGATAGTGCCGCATAGCAAGGCCAAGAAGCAGCCCTGGCTACACTTCCCCATCTACAGAGTTCATTAGCAACCGTCTATGCATTGCACATCTGAACGTTAAATGTCTTTTATAGCAAGGTATGGTGGCACACTTCCATAATTCCAGTTCTTGGGAGATGGAGGCAGGGGGGTTAGGGGTAGTTCAAGGCCATCCTCATCTGCTTAGCAAGTTGGAGGCCAGCCTGGACTACGTAAAGATCATCTCTTAAAGAAGAAAAGAAAGTAACACTGGTAGATTTCTGTAAACTAAATCTCAGAGTTTATTCAGATGTGACTGTTTCTTTCCATTAATGTCCTTTTCTGCTGCAGGTTCCGACATGACATCAGGCATCGTGTCCTTCTGGTCTGCGAAAGCAGACCTGTCTTTCTTCATATATCACGACCATGACACCTTTGAAGACATATATATGTATTTGAATAACGGCTTTATAAACTATTATTCACATGCCATAAAATCCACCCTTGAAGGTAGTTTTAAAAGGCACGGTTCAGCTACCTGGAAAGGGGCTGGAATGAGAAGTGCGGAGACAGATAGGAACCGTTGTAATTCAAAGTGTGACGAGAGTGGGAAACAAAGAAGCTGATAGCATGGGGGTCTTCTGAGCCTTGACGTTGAGCAGCCATTGCCTGGAAAAGATGATGGAGTGGAGGGGAATGTTCCAGATGAAGGCCTTTGTGGCAAGATGAAGGAATGGCAGAAAGGGAGTCCTCAAGTAACATTTATTGAATCCTTATTCTAAATCAGACACTTTTGTAATCTCAGTCTCCATTACTGCTGGGAGGACTTGTAGGTCCTGTTAGCGTGAAAACAAACAAACAAGTCACATTTCACTACTTTTAGAGCACTCACAGGGGGATCTGATGCCCTCTTCTTGTAAACACAAAGACAGAGCACTCATACACATAAAATAAATAAATTTAAAAAAAAAAAGGAAAGACAGGAAGAAAAGGAATTCACAGACCACATAGCCATCATTGCTGTCCAGTTCTAGAACGTTTGTTTGTTTGTTTGTTTGAAACAGGATTTTGCTGTTAGTAATAGTTTCAGCTGTCCTGGAATTCCCTTTGTATCAGGCTGGCCTCAAACTCACAGAGATCCACCTGTCTCTGACTCCCAAGTGCTGGGATTAAAGGTGTGCGCCAGGCTGGGCGGTGGTGGCACAGGCCTTTAATCCCAGCACTCGGGAGGCAGAGGCAGGCGGATCTCTGTGAGTTTGAGGCCAGCCTGGTTTACAAAAGCTAGTTCCAGGACAGGAACCAAAAGCTACGGAGAAACCCTGTCTCGGAAAAAAAAAAAAAAAAGAAAAAGAAAACAAAAAAAATTAATTTATTGCCAGCCAGTGGTGGTGCACACCTTTAATCCTAGCACTTGGGAGGCAGAGGCAGCGATCTCTGTGAGTTGGAAGCCAATGCCAACGATGTGTGTGAAAGCCGAGGACCCTTTGGTTCCTTGGCACCCACACAACAGCCCACAACCCCGTGTAACTCCAGTGTCCTCTTCTGGGCTCCAGTGGGCACACGTGGTGCAGAGACATACATGCAGACAAAATACTCATATACATAAAATAAAAATCAAGGACCTGGGTTAAATTCCCAGCACCCACATGGCAATTCGCACTGCCTAACCTTGTTCCAGGGGATCCGACACCCTCACACAGACATACACGTGGACAAAACACCAATGCGCATAAAATACAAATAAATAAATTATTTTAAAAGAAAAGAAAATGAAAGCACAGCCTGGGGGAAGAAGGGTCGAGCTCCTCCCGGGTTACAAATCATCCTTGGGAAGCCGAGGCAGAAATTCGGGACTGAATCAGATGCTGGGGGCAAACACTGCTCACTGACTGACTCCTCCTGTCCATGCCAGCTTGCTTATACAATCCAGGACCACCTGGCCAGGTGCGGTGCCGACCACAGTGGGCTAAGCCCTTCCACATCAATCATCAATCAAGAAAATGCCCTACAGTCACGCCCACAGGCCAGTCTAACGGAGGCGGTCCTTCAGGTGAGAAGGGCGCGCCCTGCCCCCAGGTGAGTCTAGTTTGTGTCAAATTGACAAAACCTATGCAGCTCTGGTGTGGAGCAGGGCTCAGTGTGTGAAAGCACTTGCCACGAAGCCTGGAAAGCTGAGTTGGCTCAGTGTGTGAAGGCACTTGCCGCTAACCCTGGAAAGCTGAGTTTGAGCCCTGGGACATTCATGGGGAAAGAAACAAGCCAACTTCTGCAAGTGGCCTTCTTATCTCCACTTGTATGCCGTGGTACATGTTACACAGATACACGTGCACATGCACACACTCACGAATGTAAAATAATAATGCTAGGTGGAGGTGGCCTTTAATCCGAGTACTCTGGAGGCAGAGGAGGGTGGGGATCTCTGTGAGTTCAAGGCCAGCCTGATCTACAAAGTGAGTTCCAGGACAGCCAGGGCTACACAGAGAAACCACATCTCATCAACAAACAAACAGAGCCAGGCAGTGGTGGCGCACATCTTTAATCCCAGCATTTGGGAGGCAGAGGCAGGCGAATCTCTGTGAGTTCGAGGCTAGCCTGGTCTACAAGAGCTAGTTCCAGGACAGGCCCCAAAGCTACGGAGAAACCCTGTCTCAAAAAATAAAACAAACAAATAATAATATTAAATTAATGTTAATTCAGTAGTGGAGAGCTTGCCTAGTTCGAGGCATTGGGTCACATGGACTACAAAAAAGAGAAAAGGAAGGAGAGAGGAAAAACATAAGGATGTATTTACAGAGAGCAAAAGCCTCTCCTCTCCTCATTCCTCACTGGCTAAAAAAACAAGAAGACCCGGATCCTGAACCCCAGCCAATCCCATTATTGTGAAGCAAAATTCAAGCAGCAGAAAAAATACCAAATGTCAGGCTGGAGAGATGGCTCAGCGGTTAAGAGCACTGCCTGCTCTTCCAAAGGTCCTGAGTTCAACTCCCAGTAACCACATGGTGGCTCACAACCATCAGTAATGAGGTCTGGTGCCCTCTTCTGGCCTGCAGGCATACAAGCAGACAGAATACTGTATAAATAATAAATAAATAAATAATACCAAATGTCTATGGTTTTGTCTTTGCTACAGAAATAAGAGGAAAGTTCTACGATTAAACCATATTTGGTGAGTTTTTTGTTTTGTTTGTTTGTTTAATATGGTTTTGGAGGCAGCACTCGGTAAGAAGAGGCAGGTGGATATATGTGAGTTCGAGGCCAGCTTGGTATACAGAGTGAGTTCCAGAACAGCCAGGGCTACACAGAGAAACCCTGTCTCGAAGAAAAACAAATCAAACCTAACCAATCCCCACACACACACACACACACACACACAAAAAAAAAAAAAAAAAAAAAAAAAAAAAAAAAAAAAAAAAAAA
>NW_026067935.1:7703680-7705708 GCF_014885135.2 Alexandromys fortis
AAAAAAAAAAAAAAAAAAAAAAAAAAAAAAAAAAAAAAAAAAAAAAAAAAAAAAAAAAAAAACCCAGGCAAACAAAACAGGTACAATGTTGGCAGAGCTCCTTTTCTTTTTTTGGAATACAAGCTTATATCTTGGATCATTGCGCCCCCTGCTGGATATTTCATGGAATTTATTTCCTACCACAAAAAAAGCACAAGGGTTATTGAACAAAAAAAGTGTATTCATAAATAATACTCTGTAAGGCTGTGTTTGAGCCTCAGCAACAGAAAAAAAGAAATTAATTCATTTTTATTTCAACTAAATATCTATCACAGAAAAATGGACTGCTAGTTTGGGTACTAGAAGTTTTTCAAGCTCACCTCAAAAACATTGACTTTCCCATTTTTCTTATTCATTTTTTAAAATTATTCCAGTTGGTGTACAACATAATGTGTTTTATTATTATATTTCCTTACACATACCCAGTACTTTGCTCAAGAGCGTCCTGTTGGGGAATATCAGTTGAAGATGTTTTACAGTTTATGCTGTGGAACTTTTATTTGATGATGCGCAGATGTGCTGCGTTCTGTTATGTTGCATTTGTTTAACTCTTAAACAAAGCTGTGTTACTTCGCCTGCCTGAAACACCTGATTGGTCTAATGAAGAGCTGAAGAGCCAGGCAGAAGAAAGGATAAGCGGGGCTGGCAGGCAGAGAGAATAGATAGGAGGAGATATCTGGGAAGAGAAGAAAGGTGTATAGAACAGAGAAAGATGGGTAGACGAGATAATTTGAGAAAGCCTGGCTAGGGGCTGGAGAGATGGCTCAGTGGTTAAGAGCAATGCCTGCTCTTCCAAAGGTCCTGAGTTCAATTCCCAGCAACCACATGGTGGCTCACAACCATCTGTAATGGGGTCTGGTGCCCTCTTCTGGCCTGCAGGCATACACACAGACAAAATATTGTATACATAATAAATAAATATTTTTTAAAAAATTAAGTGTGTGTTTGGGCATTTATGTGCAGGTGACCACAGAGGCCAGAAACACCTGACTCCTCGGGAACTGGAGTTCCACATAGTGGAGAGATGCCAAATGTAGGTATCTGTAGGCTTAGACACCTTGGGCTCTCCTGGTGTCTGAGCCATCTCTCCGGCCTCAATTACGCTTTACATTAATGGATTGTGGGGTGCACATGTGTGCAGGGGCGTGTGGAGGCAAGAGGGCAACACTGGGTGTCATTCTTAAAGCCTCTATCTAATTTCTGAGACAGGGTCTCTGACTGAGCTGGAGCCTGAAGACTCAACTAGCCCGGCTGGCCAGCGAGCCCCAGAGGTCCTCCTGTGTCCACCTTCTCAGCACCAACGGGTGTGCCGGGAACCTTGGAGTCAAGCTGGAGTTAAGGGCGGTTGTGAGCTAACTCAGGTCCTCTGGAAGAGCTGGAAGAGCTCTGAACTGCTGAGCCATCTCTCCGGCGCCATTCTTGACTTTTTAAATGGGTTCTGGGGATCCAAAGGCAAACACGCATGGAAAGCATTACCAAGTGGAGCATGTCCCGAGTGCTGGCCGACACCAGGCTGGTCTTCAACTCACAGAAATCCACCTGCCTCCGTCTTTCTAGTGCTGGGATTCAAGGTGTGTGCCACTATGCCCAGTTCAAAGTTCTAATTTTTTAAAAAAAAGATTTATTTATTTATTTATTTATTTATTATGTATACAATATTCTGCCTCCATGTATGCCTGCATGCCAGAGGAGGGCACCAGATCTCATTACAGATGGTTGTGAGCCACCACGTGGTTGCTGGGAATTGAACTCAGGGCCTCTGGAAGAGCAGCCAGTGCTCTTAACCATTGAGTCTTATCCCCAGCCCCTCAAAATACTAATTTTAAATGAGGACTTTAAATCAGTAACATGAAATTTTTAGGGTGGCAAGATGGCTCAGTGGGTAAAGGCACTTTTGCCCAACCAAACAAGCCTAAGGACCTGAGTTCAATTCCCAGAACCCACATGGAGGTGGAAGAAGAAAAAGTTGGCACAAAGTCATCCCAACCT
>NW_026067935.1:7707283-7712409 GCF_014885135.2 Alexandromys fortis
TTTTTTTTTTTTTTTTTGGATTTTTCTGAGACAGGGCTTCTCCGTAGCTTTTGGTTCCTGTCCTGGAACTAGCTCTAGTAAACCAGGCTGGCCTCGAACTCCCAGAGATCCGCCTGCCTCTGCCTCCCGAGTGCTGGGATTAAAGGCGTGTGTCTTTATTTAATTTAAAAGAAGTAATCTAAATGTCCATCACCTTATGAAATGAATAAAATGTGACATAAAATACAATGGAATGTTATTCAGCCCTAAAATGGAAGGGTGTGATATAACACCACCCCATGGGAAAGCTCGACAGAGTCAGGCTGTGAGCCAGCACCGCTGCCCCACTGATCCCCCTATGCAAACCAAGCATTTTCCCCATGTTTGAGTCTTTCTCAAGTTTATTTTTATTTATGTGAGGGAAGACTGTACATCACATGTATGCAGGTGCCCTCAGAAGGTGTTGGGTCCCCTGGAGCTGAAGTTCCAGGCAGTTGTGAGCTGCCCCATACGGGTCCTGGAAATGCATGAGCTTTTAACCAGTGAGCCTTCTCTCCAGTCTGCCTGCTCGAGGTTTACTGCGCTGGGATTATAGGCATGCACCATGACACCTGGCTTCCAGGTTCCTTTCCCAACCAGTAACCGCCGTCCTCACCGCTGTGCGACGGCGGTGCTCTGTCGTGGCGGCTCCCAACAAACAGTAGGTGGTTTCCAGTTAAGGACGTAAAGAAGAGCGCTGCAGTGAACACGTTCCTCCCTTCCTCCTGCTCCCTAACTGGATACACGCTTTTCCCCATTTCCAACCTTTTGACACTAAACTGTCATGGTGATTTACACTCCCCAGAGGACGCAAGCCTTCTGCTTTCTCTAATCACCTTTTGAAAGCACATTACATTTGGTTAATGTTTAAAAAAAAAAAAAAAAAAAAAAAAAAAACACCCAAGTGTGTTTTCCTGAAAGCCAGACAGCTGGCTAATTTGCCCTGAGCAGAGAAGTACCACTTGCCAGAAGAAAGCACTTGAAAGACTTGAGCGAGCTCAGGCCTCTTAGCTCCCCCTGTGTTTGACTACAGGGCAAACACCAGCAG
This sequence comes from Alexandromys fortis, assembly GCF_014885135.2. Taxonomy (NCBI): domain Eukaryota; kingdom Metazoa; phylum Chordata; class Mammalia; order Rodentia; family Cricetidae; genus Alexandromys; species Alexandromys fortis. Next base: position 7,708,350 of record NW_026067935.1, read on the forward strand.
GGGTACATTTTCCACACACCTTCATCTGAACAGCCGCTAGCTGTTTACAGATGCTCACAAACACTACTTCACTTAATCCTGTGGCCGCCCCAAGAGCTCAGCCTGACGGCTGTGTCGTTTCAGGATGATGAAATGGAGTACCGGAGCATGGCAGCTGTCCAGGGGCTGCCCAGGTCTGCTGCCCTGCAACCACACGGTTTGTGTTTTCCTTTTGTCTTTTTGTCCAGGTTGTAGGTTATTTCTCTTTATCACACCATAGCTAGGAACCTGAGATATACTCTTCCCACACAGGGAATTCTTTCTCTCCGTCTCTCCTTTTTTTGTTTTTGAGACAGGCTCATGTGGATGTCTGTGGAAGCCAGAAGAGGGCACTGGATCTCCTGAAACAGGAGTTTTGTTTTGTTTTTTTCAAGACAGGGTTTCTCTGTAGCTTTGGAGCCTGTCCTGGAACTAGCTCTTGTGGACCAGGTTGGCCTCGAACTCACAGAGACCCACCTGCTTCTGCCTCCCAAGTGCTGAGACTAAAGGCGGCCTCTAAAACAGGAGTTGCAGGCAGTTGTGAACAGCCTGATGTGGGTACTGGGAACGAATCCCAGAACCCTGAAGAGCAGGAAGTGCTGTAACTGCTAGGCTGTCTCTCCGGCCAGCCCCTGGCTTAGGTATGTTTTGTTATGATCTGAATGTGTCCCTGAACGCTAGAAAACTTCCGCCCTCAGGGTGGTGGTGGCAGAATATGGACAGCCTTTTGGGAGATGAGAAACAACATCGACTACATAATTCGTGAGGCCCAGGGCAAAACGGCAGTGACCAACTACACGGAGAAGTCCATGAAACTAGCCTGCTCAGTGCATTCGACTAAATAGTGGATTAACAGGGCTGGAGAGATGGCTCAGCGGTTAAGAGCACTGGCTGCTCTTCCAGAGGACCTGAGTTCAATTCCAGCAACCACATGGTGGCTCACAACCATCTGTAATGAGATCTGGCTCCCTCCTCTGGCGTGTGGGCATACACGGAGGCAGAATGTTGTATACATAATAAATAAATAAACCTTTAAAAAAAATAGTGAAAAAAAATAGTGGCCCACAGAGAAACCCTGTCTCGAAAAACCAAAATAAATAAATAAATAAACAAATAGTGGCTTGACGTGTTTTAAGAGTTTCCTATTTAATTATTTTTCTGTGCTCCCTTTGAAGTACTTAAAAAGTTTGTTCTCTTGGCCTCGTTCTCTTCTAAACCCCTTTCTCAAAGGGGAAATAACTAGGCAGATGAGGGCTACACAAACAAGATCTTTGCTCCACAGAATGTCTTCCTCAGAGCGCTCAGGAAGCCCTAACCTTCCAGATTTCTAGAACATTGACTAGGACTGACTCTTAAGGCTCAGGGGCCCAAGAACGTCTCAGTTCAAGACGTTCCTAGGGGGTGTAGAGAAGTGGCTCAGTGGGTAGGAGGATTGCCATGCCGGGCAGTGGTGGCGCACGCCTTTAATCCCAGCACCCGGTGCATCCCTGTGAGTCTAAGGCCAGCCTGGTCTACAGGAGCTAGTTCCAGGACAGGCTTCAAAGCTACAGAGAAGTCCTCTTAAAAAAAAAAAAAAAAAAAAAAAGATTTGTCATCACCAAGCCTGCGGCTCTGAGTTCAAATCCTGAGACTCACGTGGTAGGAGAGAGGCAGCTCTGGCAAGTTGTCTTTTTTGTTTTTTTCGAGACAGGGTTTCTCTGTAGCTTTGGAGCCTATCCCGGAACTAGCTCTGTAGACCAGGCTGGTCTCGAACTCACAGAGATCCGCCTGCCTCTGCCTCCCGAGTACTGGGATTAAAGGCGTGCGCCGCCTCCCCTCCCCTACCCACCGGCTGCTAAGGAGGGTTTTGAACTCCTGAGTGATCCTCTTGCCTCTACCGGCCACGTGCAATTACTTACTGGCCAGAGCTATCATGCTTGGTGCCTAAAATGTTTCTTGAGGCTTCAAGTCTTCTAAAAATGTTAAGGAATCTTTGGGGTAAATAAAAAACTAAAAGTTTCCAGTGTGGAAGCAGGAAAGATGGCTCAGCGGTTAAGAGCACTGCCTACTCTTCCGGAGGACGGAGGTTCAATTCCCAGCACCCACATGGCAGCTCTGTAACTCCAGCTCCAGGGGACAGGACACCCATGGCAAAACACCAATGCACGTAAAATAAAAGTAAGTTAATTTAAAAAAAGGTTTTAAAAAGTTTCCTGGGTGAAGTTGAAGCGAAGCAGGATATGAGTTCGAGATCTGCCTGGACTAATTAAACTATTTCCACAAAAACAAGATGAAAGAATAAACTTCCTTCACGTAGACAACGGTAACTTCGCGAAACCTTTTAAAATCGGAAAGTATTTAGTGTCTGTACTCCGGTCTACACTTGTGACTTGGAAGGGCTCCGGACAGCGTGGGCGGAGCCGCCAACCGTAGCCGCGCTTCCTGCCCCGCCCTCCGCAGGTTCCGAGTCAAAAAGCGACTCCACCCCTCCCCCACCCACTTCCGCTAAGGGCATCCAGAGCGCAGGCGCAAGACCCGGCCGCCTGTCTGCGGCTTCCCAGGCCCGTGAGGGTGACTGCGCATGTGCGCAGAGGTTAGGCCCGGTAATTGCGCGGGACCAGGTGGGTCTCGGGAACTCACGCGACTGACTCTGCCCACGGGTTTCGCCGTGCGCAGGCGCACTGAGAGGAGGCGCGTGGTCATGGGGGAAGCGAGCTCTACGCACGCTCACTTAAAACGAGTAGGAAGTTTATGACGTCATCTATAGAATCGGTCTGATTTCTGTGTATCGCTTTCACCACAATCGCGCTTTTAAAGAGCCAGACTCTAGTTCTACATAATTATGGTCTTTGATTTATAATTTTATTGTGATAAAAACTAAATTCATACGTTTTTAATCTATAAAAATTTTAAGTTCACATAGTATGGCTGGCTAAGTACAAGCAAATGTTTTGTTTAATATTTATTTTTATTTTATGTGTACGGGTGTTTTGCCCGCAGTTATTATAGACCACGTATGTTCCTTGTGCCCGAGGAGGCTGCAAGAGGGCATCGGATCCCCTGGGACTGGAGTAACAAGGTGGTAAGCTGCCATGTGGATGCCAGAAACAACCCAGGACCTCTCGAAGAGCAGCCCTCGACCACAGACATCCTAAGCCTTTGCCTTTTGTCTTCTGAGACAGAGTATCCCTCTGTAGGCCAGGCTGGCCTTGAATTTATAATACTCTTGCTTCAGTTTCCCAAGTGATGGAATTATCACCAAAACTGGCTTCAAAAATGCTTTTTGAAATTAAGTATTTAGGCCGGGCAATGGTGGCTCATGTCCGATATTCTTGGGTCCCTGCCCTAGCCACGCCCACTCCCATAACCTCTGACCCGCCCATCGCCATCTTGGGACCCCTCTCTTTCTGCTTCCTTGGCGTGCGCACGCGTTTTCTGTCTCTCTCTTCTTTTATTTCTCCTCTCTCCTTTTATCTCTTTTCTCTGTCTTTCTTTCTCCCCCTTCCTTAAATACTTATGGCTATTTCCTGTGTTTACGTGTCTCTTACCTGCCGCCACTGTGGGCCAAGGAAGCGTGCCCTCCTGTAGCCGCCCTCATGGCGGGCTCCCTCGCCAGCCCGCCCGGGGACCGTTTGTAGCCGCTCTCTCATCGTTTTTTAAGAACAACAATGTCTAATTCCAACATTCAGGCGGCAGAGACAGAGAGGCAGGCAGATCTGAGTTCAAGTCCAGCCTGGTCTACAGAGTGAGTTTCAGGACAGCCAGGGCTGCGATAGAGAAACCCTGTTTCAAAAAAAATAAACACACACCACACACACACACAAACAAAAACAAACAAACAAAAAACACCAAAAGCTCCAAAACAACAGAGAAACCCTGTCTCGAAAAAACAAAAAGAGGCCAGGTAGTTGTGGCGCACGCCTTCAATCCCAGCACTCGGGAGGCAGAGGCAGGCGGATCTCTGGGAGTTCGAGGCCAGCCTGGTGTACAAGAGCTAGTTCTGGGACGGGCACCAAAGCTACGGAGAAACCCTATCTTGAAAAACCAAAAAAAAAAAAAAAAA
>NW_026067935.1:7712625-7721189 GCF_014885135.2 Alexandromys fortis
CAAAAAAAAAAAAAAAAAAAACAAACAAAAAACTGAATTTAAAGCCCCAATGTGGGGGCAAATAACTGTAATCCCAGCACTCTGGAGGCAGAGGCAGGCAGAACTCTATGAGTTCAAGACCAGCCTGGGTCTATAGAGCAAATTCCAGGACAACCAAGGCTGCACAGAGAAACCCTATCTCAAAAAACAAACAACCCCCCTAATTTAAAATATGTGTTTTAAAAAATGTCTTCCCACACCCAACTACACTCTTTTTTTGAATGTAGTTCTATAAAATGCCAATTAAGATGATGTTCTCGGTGGTCTTTCCAAGGACAAGGGGTTTGGCACTAAATCTTGGCGGCTCTCCTTTCTTGCCCCCCACCCCAGACAGGGTTTCTCTGTGTAGCCTTGACTCCTCTGGAAGTGTGCCACCACTGCCCAGTTCTTGCTCTCTTTTCTAGAAATGTTACTTTCACCAGTGAGCCTAAGGGATTGCTGGTTTTAACCTGCAGACAACACCCACCAGTCTCATAGGATTGTCAGAAGTAATCTTTTTTTAAACTCTGTGTGTGTGTGTGTGTGTGTGCATATGATTACAAGCACCTCAGAGGCCAGAGACATCAGAGACCCTGGAGCTAGAGTTACAGGCAGTTAGTTGTAAGCCACTTGAACCTGGGTCCTCTGCAAGAACAGTATGTTCTCTTAAACACTGAGCCATCTCTCCAGCCCAAGAAGTAAGTTTTTAAAATATGTAAGTACAAAGTATTATGCCTTCTTCTAATCATATGTTGAATAAATAGTAGTCGATTAATGGCATTCTTCATTCATGAAACAGCAGTATGGTTCCAGCCGCAGAGTTCCAGAAAGTTCCTCAGAAGGATTTACCTAATTGCAAGGATGGCCAGGTGTGTGTAATGGTCTCTTAGACCATAGGGCAGCCAATATTATGGCCCATTCTTTTTACATACTTTCCCTTGTCTAGACAGTATTTAATAATATGGTAGAGTTATTTTAATTTTCATTTCTTTAATTGCTAGTAAGACCATGCATTTTTTTCCCCTTGGGATAATTTATTAGTTTTATTGCGTTGCCTGACAACTATTTTTGAACACTGTAATTTCTGCTGGCTTATCCCTGTAGACATTATGTTTGGCTTTGACAGAGCATTTTGTTGCCCCTTTTAAAAAAAGAATGTTGGAGAGGCCAGGCACAGTGGCGCCTGCCTCTAATCCCAGCGCGTTGAAGATACAGTCAAGAGGAGCCGGGAGTTCAAATTCAGTCCTGTTCTAGAGAGGGAGTTCAAGGCCAGCCTGGGCTACACTAAGACCTGTCTGTAGAAACAGAGAGAGACAGGCAGACAAACGGACAAAAAAGGGATGGAGGCCAGCAGACAATGCCTGTCCCTAAAGCCGTTCTGCACAGCAGAACTTTCTAGGGTCAGGAAGTGTCGTGAGCCTGTCTGTAGAGCCAGCACCATGAGCCTGAAAACAAAGAGGGGGGGGGGGGGAATCTGCAAACTTCCCAGAAGGTAGTCCACAGGGCTAAAAAGGAACTGAGAAATTGACTCCTGACATTGTTCTTGAAGAAGAAAGTCCCAAAGGGAGTTGGTTTTCACCAGAGGCAATACACTACAGGGCGTGTTGGCAGACACCCTTAATCCAAACACTTGGGAGGTGGAGACAGGAAGATCAGAGCTTAAAATCATACTCAACTGTAAAACAAGTTTGAGTCTAATATGGGCTACAGGAGACCTTGTCAAAAAACAAAAACAAAAACAAAAAAAAAACCCACTCAGTTTTACACTTCAGTAGAATGTTAAAGAAGGACTTAGGACTGAAATCCAGTGGTAGAACATGTATGTATTTAGTGTGCCCAAGGTCCTGAATTCCATCCTTAACACTAAAAGAGAAAAACTTACAGGGGGTGGTAGCATGCACTTCTAACCCTAGCATTCAAAAAGCTGAGGCAGGAGGATCACGCGTTCCAGGTCAGGCTGGGTTACAAAGTGAGTATCTCAAAACACAAAACCAAGACTGCATTGATTTTTGTGTTTGTTTTTGTTTTCTGTTTTTTCGAGACAAAAATTGGCCTGTGACTTACTCTAAGCTCCCGAGAGCCCCTAGAGGGCGCTCCTTCCGCATGGAAGACTTGATAAACAGGTTTAGTGAGATATATTCATACAAATCATATCTCATAAAATTCACTCATTTAAGGTTCATAGTTGTCTTAAGTCTTCTCACAGAGTGGTGAAACCATCGCCACAGTCAGTTTTAGGACAACTGTATCACCCCCAAAAGAGAAACCCCAATAAACCTAGCCTGTCGTCAGAGCCCAGGAGCTGGCAATAGAAGACTCAGAAATCCAAGGTCATGCTCAGCTGCACAGAGAATGTGAGGCCGGTGCAGGGCGCATGCTTTTAATTCCAGCACTCAGACGGCCAGTGTAGGCTGATCTTGTGAGACCAAGGCTAGCCTGGTCTACGTGACAAGTTCCAGGCCCTCTAGGGCTGCACAGTGAGACTCTGTCTAAACAAAGCAAACAATTTGTATTCAGTAGGTGTTACTCCCTGACACCCACTGATCTACTGTCTGTGTGGAGGGACTGGCCTACTGTGGATGCTTCAGATGAACGGGATGATATAATTAGTGTCCGGCCGTGTTTGCAGGTTTCATCCATGTTGCGGCATGTGTCAATGACTTCGTTCTTTTTATCATCAATAATATTCTATTGTACAGACAGACTGTATTTTGTTTATCCATTCAGCCATTGATGGATACCTGGGCTGTTTCCATCTTCTGTCCATTGTATTCAATGAGACTCGCTGGTCCAGACAGGTCGGTCCTTCCTAGTGGTTCTGGGAAGGGTGAGACCTATGTTGTTCTGATCCAAGAAGCCGCACTCCCAATTTCATTTTAGGTCGCACTCTCAGTATGAATGGCACTCAACTGAGTCTGGACAGTTCTCCATGAGGTCTTGGGTTTCTTTGCGAGGGCAAAGCATCCAGCCTTAAGTCAAAGCTTTGGAGCTGGTTAAGGTCTGCAGGACCACACCTCCCCAAAGGAAACATTTGTATGTGGTGTGTGTGGGAACCTCTCTCACTCACATTACAACACCTTCCCTCGAACTGTAATGAAATCCTTGAGGAGAGTCTGCTCAGATGCCAACCTTGCAGATCTGACAGCTGATTGTTATAAAAGTATCTGAGGTTTGGAGAGATGGCTTCTTTTATAGGGCTCAGGTTTGGTTCCTAGCACCAATATGGAGGTTTACAACCAGGTATAACTGTTCCAGGTTATCTGGCTCCCTCTTCTGGCCTCTGCAGGCAGCGGCATTTTACATATGCAGGCAAAGCACTCAAACACATAAAATAAAAGATTTTTTTTAAAAAAAATCTTTAACAACAACAACAACAGAAGGGCATTTGATATGGACACTCCCAAGAGTGATATACTCACTGGCCAGTCCAAGGGACCTACTTATGGACTTGTGAAAAATGCTGCCAGGGCTGGGGAGATGGCTCACTAGTTAAAAGAGATCCGGGTATTCTTCCAGAGGACCAGGGTTCCATTCCCAGTACCCACATGATGGCTCCCAACTGTCTGTAACTCCAGTTCCAGGGGATCTGACACCGTCTTCGGGCTTCTACAGACACTGTACTCACATGGTACACAGCCACACGTGCAGGGAAAACAAATCTTTTAGACATGCCATCGGATTCTGACCCCACAGGGAGAACAATATCATATGCTAATAACCTGCCTTTTAGGCCAGATTGTAATACAGATAAACCATAGCCCAGATCTTTCTTTGCAAGGCAGACCTGGTTTCCTCTGCATTATATTTGTTTTTTTGTTTTTGGTTTTTTTGTTGTTGTTGTTTTGTTTTGTTTTTGTTTTTCGAGACAGGGTTTCTCTGTGGTTTTGGAGCCTGTCCTGGAACTAGCTCTTGTAGTCCAGGCTGGTCTCGAACTCACAGAGATCTGCCTGCCTCTGCCTCCCAAGTGCTGGGATTAAAGGCGTACGCCACCACCGCCCGGCTTCCTCTGCATTATATTAAAAACTGTAAGAGAGAAGAAAAAAGAAAGAAAGAAAGAAAAAAAGCCTGTGGTGTTGGCTATTGCCTTTAATTTCAGCACTCAGGAGGCAGAAGCAAGAGGATCTCTGTGAGTTCAAGGCCAGCCTGGTGTACAGAGCGAGTTCCAGGACGGTTAGGGCTACACAGAGAAACCCTGTCTGGAAAACAACTCAAAAAGCTGTGAAGGTACGGCTCGCTCACAGCGGGGACCTGGGAGGCAGCGCGCTGGGCTGCAGTCTGACCGAGAGAGGGTGAGCGCCTACACCTGAAGGTGCTACTCAGCAGGTGGCAAGGAGGCTCGGGACAGGGCCAGCGGCCAAAGGACAGTTTGTCCCAGGGCAAAGGCTGGCTGCAGCTGCTGGCTGGATGCCTGAGGAGTAGCAGTGTCAGCCAAGGCAGATTCTAGAGCCTAGCTGGGCCAACTGAGTACATAAGATAGGAATTTGGAAGCAGATAATTCCTGTAAGGAATTAAAATCGCGGAGACATAGGGAGTGGCTCATTTTCACCAAGAGCAAAAGGAGGCTGAAGGTGGAGTGAGAAAGATGAAGATCAGACTTGGTGGTGCATGCCTATGATCCCAGCACTTGGAGGCAGAGGCAGGAGGATCTCGTGAGTTCACACAATAAAAACCTACAAAACTTCCTCTGTTTTCAGATCAGGCAGAATGGCCCCAGGGTTGAGTGCAGGAAGGGGAAGTAGCAGTGTATGTCACAGCTATGTTTTCCTGTGTCTTTGAGATTTTGTGTGTCCCACCATGTGTCCCTCCCGTGTGTGACCCAGGGGTCTAATTCAGATCGCCAGGCTTGGTGCCTTCCTCCACTGAGCCATTTTTCAATGGACTCCCTTTCTTTCTTTTTAAGTTTGAGGATTATGTTGCTGTTTGTTTATATTTTCACAAGAGAAAAGTAAAGATGAGAGCCAAGTGTAGTTGTGCATGACTTTAATACCAACATTGAAAGGCAGAGGCAGGCAGATCTTTCTGAGGCCAGTCTAGTCATGTAGACTAGTGAGTTTTGGGACAGCCAGAGCTATTCAGTGAGACCCTGTCTCGGAAAAAGAAAACCAACCAAACGAAACAAAACTGAGAACGCAAAAGTCTTTGCCCTTGGAGATGGACAACAGCTCCAGGCGGCTGGGGACGGGTGGGTGCGTTAGTGGTGTGAAGGCTTAAACAGCGCACACAGGGATGAAACACGTGGTGATTCCAGTTTTAAATAGGGTGGTGCTGGGAACTCCTGGGTGAGGGCTGATGTTTGGACAGAGCTCTCTAGGAAAGTGTGGAGGAAGGGATGTCCTAGCAGCTGTCCCAGAAGAGCCCAAAGCCTGAGGCAGGAGCAGCAGGAGAGCAAGTGTGTACCCTGGCAGGAGCAGAGTGGGAGGCCTAGGGGGACAGGACAAAGAGAAAAGTGGAGGGGTGAGGCGGGTCTTCCAGTGTCTTCAAGGCTTTATTATATGACGTGAGCGTAGTGGGCAGAGCAGGAACCTGCGTCTGTCATATGCATGCCATGCAACTTCCTGGGAGACAGTCTCCAGAGCTTCCCAAAGACATTCAAAGCGCTCCTAGACGACTAAGAACAAACAGAACTTTCCTTGTCCTTACAATTTCCCGCTACCCTGCCTCTGCAGGAAGAGGCGGGCACTGCCAGCTCGCTTTGTTGTTGCCATAACAACCTCTAGGGGCCCACACTCCCTCGCGGGCAACTCTAGCTGCTGGCTGAGGGTGAAGCCCAAGGCTGCTACCACAGGTGAGCCATGAGGACAAGGGGGGGCGGGCTCAGAAAGGACACCTAGCTGTCTGTGCCCTGTCCCTCCAGTGTCCTCACTGGTCTCCCTCTTTTTTTCTTTAGAAACAAAACGTGGGCAATCTTGTAAGCCTTTCCTTTCTGGTCTTCTTCTACCTCTCCTTAAATTCTGAAAAATGCAGAGACAAGAGTGGAATCTATCCCAGGCAGTGGCGGTATAACCCTTTAATCCCAGCATTCGGAAGGCAGAGGCAGGCTGATCTTTGTGAGTTCGAGGCCAGCCTGATCTATGGAACAAATTCCAGAATAACCAGGGCTACATAGAGAAACCCTGTCTTGGAAAAAAAAAAAAAAGTAGGCTCAATGACGCACAGATGAAGCACTGACACCTGTTGGCACCATAGCGCTGTGGGAGTCTAGTGCAGCCTTCCTTTACGATTCTGAGCAAGCCCAGGACAGGCTGTCACTTTGGGGCTAATATGGCACCGATATCTCCTTGACTTTTGCTCATCTCTCATGTATTTTATTTTATTTTTTATATTACATGTATGGATGTTTGGCCTACATGTGTTTCTGCGCACAACTCATGTGCCACCATTGGATTCCCTAAAACTGGAGTTAACCATTGTGAGCTGGGTGCTGGGAACCAAACCAGGTCTTCTGCAAGAGCAGCCAGGACTCTTAACAACCGAGCCATCCTCTCCTGCCCAGATTTCTGCTTTTTTGAAACATTGGCTCTCTCTGTAGCCCATGCTGACCTCGAACTTATGGGGATCCCTCTGCTTAAACATTCCAACAGTTAGGATTCCAGGTTGCATTACTACTCCCACGGCCCCTTTGTTCTTAGTTGAGGACAGCTGTGTGCAGGTACCGGGTGTGGTGACAAGCAGAAAAGACTTGGTATCTGTCCTCTCTACTGAGATGGGGGTAGAACAGTGCTGCGCAGGGTACTCTCAGAGGGGAAAGGTGCTGCCAAGATTGTGTTGGACTCTAGCGTGCAAACACTGAGGAGGAGTCGCCCCCAGAGACCACCTCACACACCACAGCCGATGCAAAAGCATGAGGATTTTATTAATTCTGTCATGACAGGGTCCCTCAGCATTTGGGAAGCCGAGAGACCTCGAATAGCTGGCACAGGCTACTTTTAAAGGAGAAGGCCACAGAAGCAAGGGGGGGTTGTGATTGGATTATTCAAAAGAGCTATTACCAATAATTGGCTGGAGAGCTGTTGCCAGATCAGATGAGGTAAGAGGTCATTTTGACCCCGTTTCCCAGGAGACTGAATCAAAACATACATATATGGGTAATTGTTCAGGAACTAAGTACGTGCATGTGTAGCTGTTAGGTCCTTGGTTCCCAGGGGAGGAGGAAGCACTATGGCACGGAGGCTGAGAGGATTCAGAGTTGTCAGAAATGGCTTCAGAATTGTCTTAAAGTCTTACAACTGGCCGGGCGATGGTGGCGCACACCTTTAATCCCAGCACTCGGGAGGCAGAGGCAGGTGGATCTCTGTGAGTTCGAGACCAGCCTGGTCTACAGAGCTAGTTCCAGGACAGGCTCCAAAGCCGCAGAGAAACCCTGTCTTGAAAAACCAAAAAAATAAAAAATTGTCTTACAACTGATCTTGAAGAACATATAATGATATCGTAAATGCACATCGGTAACCCCAGTCAGGATTCTGCCAGCAGCAAAATCCTTTCATACTACTGACCCCTCTTTTCTCCCTCCACTCCCCCACTTTCTTGTCAAGACAGGGTTTCTCTGTGTAGTCCTGGTTCTCCTAAAGCTAGATCTGTAGACCAGGCTAGCCTTGAACCCACAGAGATCCGCCAGCCTCTGCCTCCCAAGGGCTGGGATTAAAGAAGCACACTACTACCACCGCTGCTCCTCTCTCGAGGCTCCCACTCCCCATCTGAGGCCCAGCCAGGAATCCAGCCTTCTACACAATGACGCAATTCAAGGGCCTGTGGAGAGGTTACTGTAGGGGCTCAGCAGTTAGGAACATTGGCTGCTATCGCAGAAGATCAGGCTCAATTTCTAAAGTCCAAATGGGGCTCATAACTGTTGGAACTTCAGTCCCAGGGGATCTGATGTCCTCTCCTGGTAAAGACAGAGGACCAGTAGGTAGAAGGCTTGGTTAGCATGCATGAAGCCCTGGGTTTGATCCTTGAACTGCAGAAACCAAGCATGCTGGCTCCTGCCTGCAACCCCAGCACTTGGGAAGTGGTGGCAGAAGGGTCACCAATTCAAAGTCATCTTGCATATTGAGTTTGAGGTCAGCCTAGGCTCAAAAAAGAAAAATAAGTAATTTTCAGCTACATTGTGAGTTTGAGTCTAACCTATGTTGCACGAAAGCCTATCAGAAACAGAGAGGACTTGAGTGTGGCTGTGCAAGTCTGTTAGCCCATGCACAGTGTAAATTTAACATCAGCCTGCTCTACATATGGCGTTCCAGGTCAACCGGGGCTACAGAGCAAGACTCCATTAAAAAAAATTGCCGGGTGTGGTGGTGCACACCTTTAATCTTTGCACTAGGGAGGCAGAGGCAGGAAGTTCTCTGTGAGTTCAAGGCCAGTCTTGTTGAAATAAGAAGCGGTGGGGCTGCGTCCCCAACACCCCAGCTGCTTGGCTAGCTCACGCCTGAAATAACAACACACAAACTGTATTCATTTAAAGGACTGCTTGGCCCATGAACTCTAGCCCTTACAGGCTAATTCTCGCACCTGGACTAGCCCATTTCTAATAATGTGTGTAAGCACCCCAA
>NW_026067935.1:7722855-7729266 GCF_014885135.2 Alexandromys fortis
CGGCGGTGTGCACAGGGGTCATGCACGGCGGTGTGCACAGGGGGCAGCACGGCGGTGTGCACAGGGGGCATGCACGGCGGTGTGCACAGGGGTCATGCACGGCGGTGTGCACAGGGGGCAGGCACAGCGGTGTGCACAGGGGGCAGGCACAGCGGTGTGCACAGGGGGCAGGCACAGCGGTGTGCACAGGGGGCAGGCACGGTGGTACTCAACCTGAAGCACACATATTTGAGGCTGGCCCTGTGGGTAGATGCTGAGATAACCATGATGGGGGGGGACTGGCCTTTGGTTACTTTGATTAGCAGTACATGTGTATGCTGCTGGTGCAAGATTTAATGGGAGTTGGGGCTGGAGAGATGGCTCAGTGGTTAAGAGCACTGCCTGCTCTTCCAAAGGTCCTGAGTTCAATTCCCAGCAACCACATGGTGGCTCACAACCATCTATAATGGGGTCTGGTGCCCTCTTCTGGCCTGCAGGCATACACACTGACAGAATATTGTATACATAATGAATATATATATAGGAGTGAATTTGTGCAGCCTCAGAACCCAGGGAGTATACAGTATTATTTGTTGAGGAGGAACTGGGTTCCCCAGGATTTGGACAAGACCACTTTTTATCACTCCTGAGCAAACTCCATGGGGACAGATAGAAAGACATGGATGTCCTCTCTGGAGATTCTGGGAGATATGAGGAACACAAACAGGGCCTCCCAGACACCTGGAGGAGGCCCTGGGCCACCCACTGTTTCTTTATAGGTTCTAGCAGATAGAGCCATAGAAGAAGCTGACCAGGGGTTTGAGCTGAGTAGTAAAGCAGAGGTCAGGGGTCAGAGGTGGAAAGATGCTGCAGACTTTCCTACTTTGTTTATCTTGAGTTAAGGTCTCTCTGTATAGTCAGCCAGGGGTAGTTGGTCACCTTGGGATCAGCCTTTGTTATGTTTTTGTTTTGGTCTTTTTGAGACAGGGTTTCTCTCTAGCTTTGGAACCTGTCCTGGAACTAGCTCTTGAAGACTAGGCTGACTTTGAACTCACAGAGATCCGCCTGCCTCTGCCTCCCAAGTGTTGGGATTAAAGGTGTGCGCCACCACCACCGGGCTGGAATCCGTCTCTTGAATTTGTAGGACTGCCCCAGTTGAAAGGCAGCCCTGAGCTTCACCTTCTGTCCCATCTACCAAGTATGTAGGGCCAACCGAGCAGGCGATGTCCTGTAGTTTGTGTGGAAGGCAACTGTCTGCCTGATAACATTGGCCTCTCCTGGAGTGGTCCCAGCACTTGACACCATCTGATCCTTCCTACTGGGCTTCTCTTCCATCAAAACCCATTCTGATTGGTCCTTCTAGTCACTAAGTATGTGACCATCATTCTTCTCTGATGTCATCACAAACCCTGGGTTCCTATTGGTCTCCTTGGGTTCCAAAGCAATTGTGCCATCAGTCCCCATAGAAGGGCCCCAGGAGTCTGCAAGAGAGGGGAGTGTCCTGGGTCAGTCCAGCACAGAAGGATCCCCACTGAGGGCTGCTCACCTGCCCTGGGGACTCAGAACACACATGACCTGCCCTACTGGAACTCAGGCAGGCACCTCCCCAGGAAGCCCCAAGGATCGCAGAGATTCACGGGATACACTGAGTCCCTGATGTTCCTACCTCTCGCCAGCACCCTTCAACACCACAGAAGCAGCCAACATGCCAGTCACCAAGTGCCCAAGAAAATCAGAGCCCCTGTGGAAGGGGTGGGACTGGAAAGCCCAGAAGAATGGACTGAGGCACCAAGTATTTGCAGTGAACGGCGATCACTATGTGGGCGAATGGAAAGACAACTTAAAACATGGTGAGCAGGGGGTCCTCGAGGGGTCAGTGTGGGGTCAGAGTGGACGGGCAAGGCAAACCTAAGCAAAACAACCAGGAAGTGGTAGCACTCGGGAGGCAGGGGCAGGGTGAGTTCGAGGCCAGCCTGATCTACAAAGTGAGTTCCAGGACAGTCAGGCCTATAGAAACCCTGTCTCAAACAAACAAACAACAACAACAAAACCCACAACCAAAAGCAGTGTACAGAATTCCCTGGGAACATAAGAGGTGGTGTTCCCATCCTCCTAGGGGGTAAATGTTGATCAGTGTACAGAATTCCCTGGGAACATAAGAGGTGGTGTTCCCATCCTCCTGGGGGTAGATGTTGATCAGGACAAGCAAGGGGCGTTCCCATGCTTTGGCTCTGAAGCCCATCTCAGCCATGGCTTCAGCTGAGCAAGGGTTTAGGGACACTGGTAGGATAGAGGTCTTCAGAAACCAGCCTGGAGCTGGGGCTCTGGGGGTGGAGCTGGGCCCCTCACTGCCTTCTGATAGGCTGGCTGAGCCTGGGGCTGGAAGACAGAAAATGGCTTGCCGTAGGGGCTCCGGGCTTCAGACCCCCCTGACGCTCCAGAGAAGGTGGATCACAGGGTCTGGGCCTCAGAACACAGGCAGGACCAGTCCAACCCCCAAAAGTAACTCAGCTTCCACTTACTCCTGTGTGCCTGGGCTCAGGTCTGACCAGCAGGGGGCGAAGGTGTTCTGGAAATACCATGCAAACCGGGGCGGGGTGCCGGAGGCTTTATTAAAAGTCTTCAGAGTCTCACACTGCAGTCTTGCCAATTCCAGACTTAACCACCGTCCTCTCCTGCCTTCCGAAGTTATCTACACTAAAACCATGAGCCTGCAGTGTTAGAATCCCAGTTCTACCAGCTACAGTCAGGAGGTAGTCATTCCCATACTCTGAGCCTCAGTTTCCTCTCCTGTTAAGTGGAAACACTGCCAGAGAGGAGAGGGAAGGGAGTAGAGACAGAAACCAGTAGGGAGCCGGGTGATGTTGGAACTGGGCAGAGAGGACGAGAATGCAGGGGCCAGCTAAGAGTCTAAAGTTCAGACCTTAAAAAGTAGAATTAGAGTTAGGTAGATTGATATACCTTGATGGAGGAACCGACCTGAAGTCAGTGTAGCTGGAGCAGAGAGGTGGGCCAGGATTGGTGTGGTTTTATTATTACAATTATTGGCTCAGGAGGCTGAGCCACCCTCTCTCAAACAAAAGAAAGTATGTGGCAGGGAGCCAGGGGGGATGGTGCATTCCTGTAGTTTCAAGCACTTGGAAGATGATGCAGGAAGATCACGAGTTCAAATCCAGTTTCCGCTACACAAATAAGTTCAAGGTCAGCCTGAGCTACAAGAGACCCTATCTCAAAACAAAATAAAGTTTAAAAAGGAAGGAAGGAAGAAAAAGAGCAGTGGCCAGCTGTGGAGGCTCATACTTTTACTCCCAACACTCCAGAGGCAGAGGCAGGAGATCTCTGTGCATGTGAGTTCAAGACCAGCCTGGTCTGCATAGAAAGTTCCAGGCCAGCTGGGCTGCATAATGAAATCCTGTCTCAAAAATGAAACAAATAAAACAAACAGGGGTGAAGAGAGGAAGGGAAAAAAAGAGAGAGAATGAGAGAGAGACTCAGGAACAGCTAACCGTCCAATAAATATACTGTGCCTCATGGACCACTGTGAGCCTTGTCTTTATTTAAAAAAAAAAGTTTTATTTTATGGGGGCTGGAGAGATGGCTCAGCGGTTAAGAGCATTGCCTGCTCTTCCAGAGGTCCTGAGTTAAATTCCCAGCAACCACATGGTGGCTCACAACCATCTGTAATGAGATCTGGTGCCCTCTTCTTGCCTGCAGGCATACACACAGACAGAATATTGTATACATAATAAGTAAATAAATAAAAAAAAGTTATTTTATGTGCATGAGCGTTTTGCCTTTATGTATGTATATGGACCATGTGAGTGCCTGGTACCCAGGGAGATGAGAAGAAAGCATTAGATCCCGCTGGAACTGGAGTTCTAGGTGGTTGTGCATGCTGGGAACAAAAGCCAGGTCCTCTCTGCAAAGGAAGCAAGTACTCTCACCACTGACCCAGCTCTCCATCCCCAAGCTTTGTCTGTCTTTATTACAGGACAAACCTTGTTGAAAAGAAGGGAACAGGCTAGTCAGCACTGTGTGTGCCAAACACGTGTTGGATGAAGGGTGAGTCTGCCCTTGTCAGGAATAACCTAGATCAAATTTTTATCTCACAATGTGAATATTTTATTTCATAATATTTCAAATATTGTTAGGCAGATGTCCTACCACTGAGATATGACTGAAGCCCTACCTGCTCTAGATTTAAAAACCCAAGGGTTGGGCCTGGGAGATCGCTCAAGTATTGTTCACTGGTGTCAGTGGTACACACCTTTAAGCTGAGCATGCAGGAGGCAGAGGCAGGTAGAGCTCTGAGCTGGAGGCTAGCTGGGTTTACATAGCCAGTCTTAGGCCATCTGGGGAAACATAGTGTAATCATGTCTCAACAATAACAAAACAAACAAGAAAGCTGAGAATCTGAATTCAGTTCCCAGCACCCACTTCCAGTGGCTCATAATCACAGTAACTTCACCTCCCAGGATTATAGCACCCTCTCCTGGCCTCTGTAGGTACTACATTCACATGACATTCACACAGGCACATAAAAATAAATCTCTAAAAATAAATACTATTTTATAAATAAAATTTAAAATCCAAGGGCTAGGAATGTATCTCAGTGCTTGTCTTACCAAGTTTCTACTGTTGTGATGAAACAGCACAGACCAAAGCAACTTAGAGAGGAAAGGGTTTATTTCTGTCTGTCCTTCCACGTTACAGTTCATCAGCAAAGGGAGTCGGCAGGAGCTGATGCAGAGGCCAGGGAGGAGAACATGACTGGCTTGTTCTTGGCTTTCATTTTTTAAAAAAATTTATTTATGTGTGTAAGTTTTTTGCTTGTATGTATGTATGCATGTGTGTATGTATATGCACCATATTCATGTCTATGGAAGACTGTGAGACAAGGGTGCTGGGAACTGAACTTTGATGCTCTATAAGAACAGCAAGGGTGCCCAACCACTGAGCCATCTCTCCAGCTAAACCACCCCTAGCCTGCTTCCCCTCCCCCCACAGCACCCAGGAACACAGGGGTGATAGCATCCACAGTGAGCTGTGCCTTCCCACACCAGTCATCAATCAAGAAACTGCCCTGCAGGTTTGCTCACAGGTCCAATCTGATGGGGACACTGTCGCCCTCTTCAAAAGTCACTCTAGCTCATGCCAAGTCGCTAACGTAAAACTAGCTAACACAGTGATAGACAGCTTGCCTGGCACTGCGGAAGCCCTGCACTCGGGAGGCAGAGGCAGGCAGATCTCTGTGAGTTCGAGGCCAGCCTGGTCTATAAGACCTAGTTCCAGGACAGGCTCCAAAGCTACAGAGAAACCCTGTCTTGAGCCCCCCCCCCACAAAAAAAAATCAGGAACACCTTTTCCAGCTAGCCCTGGGGCCCCTGCCAGCAGCTTTTGATTTAACTTTGTTTAGGGAATGAGAAGGGGACAGAAAATTCTGGCCTGCTAACGAGCCAGCAGGGGAGTTGAGGAAAGATGCATGCAGACTTGACAT
The DNA here is from genome assembly GCF_014885135.2 of Alexandromys fortis. Classification (NCBI taxonomy): domain Eukaryota; kingdom Metazoa; phylum Chordata; class Mammalia; order Rodentia; family Cricetidae; genus Alexandromys; species Alexandromys fortis. Next base: position 7,728,332 of record NW_026067935.1, read on the forward strand.
GGGTACTTGGCTTCCAGTGCTTTCTTTCATGGTGACTCATTCATTTGTTCATTCATTCATTCATTCATTCATCCATTCCTTAGATTTATTCATTGCAATCAGACTGATTATGGCCAGGAATAGTAGCAATAATAACTGTAATCTAAATCCTTGAGAAGCAAGGATCAGGAAATAGGCAGGAGGGTCATGAGTCCAAGGACAGCCTGGGAAATAGGATAAGGTCTGTCTCAAAAATCCATAATATGGGACTAGCGATGTAGCCATCAGCTGATAAATGGCTTCCCTGACGTGCATCCTTGGATTCGAATCCCAGTACAGTATAAATCTAGGCATGAGTGATATGTACAGGTGAGGCCAGGCATTGCCACAGCATGTGTGTGGAAGGTAAACGAGAGACGTTTGGAAGTCAGTTCTTTCCTCCTGCCGTGGATTCCGGGGCTGAAACTCTGGTGGTCAGGCTTGCATGGCCGAGCCGTCTCTCCAGCATGGTGCAGTTATTAATCACAATGCTGTACATCGGTCCTCTAAAACATAGACACCTTACGCTGAGAGCCTTTACCCACATCTTCCTCTTTCTCTCCTCCCAGCTCCTGGTACCCATCATTCTATTCTCTGTTTCTGAGTTTGGCTTCTTGAGATTCCACATAAAAGTGACATCCCTTGGTATTTGTCTTCCTGTGTCTGGTTTATTTCCCTTTTCTTTCTTTCTTTCTTTCTTTCTTTCTTTCTTTCTTTCTTTTTTTTTTTTTTTTTTTTTTTTTTTTTTTTTTTTTCGTACCACATAGCACAAGCTAGCCTGAAGCTTGCTTATGTGCCCCAGGCTGGCCTCAAATTCACAATCCTCTTGCCTCCACCTCGAGAGTGCTAGAATTATAGACATGTACTATCACAGCCAGCTCCTGCTTCATTTGTAATGTAAAATTCAGCTACACACG
>NW_026067935.1:7729348-7768728 GCF_014885135.2 Alexandromys fortis
TTTTTTTTTTTTTTTTTTTTTTTGAGACAGGCTCTAGAAGCTGCCTCGGCTGGCTTGGAGCTTACCATCCTCCTGCCTCAGCCTCACCTCTACTTGAGGTTTGCCCTGACAGTCTAGCTGTTAGACAGTGGGCAGGAGAAGCGCTGTTTTTAGCCATGGAACTTTCCTTTCTTCTTCATGCTTACAGTCCAATGATGAGGTACAGACCCTATTCCAGTTCTGAAGAAACTGTTCAGGGCGGAAGTCCCTGAGGTCTGTGCCAGCATATGGCCTTCAGCTTCCAGATGGCAACGGTCTGCAGTGTTGGCCCATCCATGTGTCACCAGGGAAAGGAACACAGGTCTGGAAGAAGAGCGGCGCTACCTATGAAGGAGACTGGAAGTTTGGAAAGCGAGATGGCTATGGCACCCTCAGTCACCCTGACCCAGAGACCGGAAAGTACAGAAGGGTGTACTCAGGCTGGTGGAAAGGGGACAAGAAATCGGTGAGTGGGTCCCAGCATGCCTTGTCTATAGGTGAGGCTGAGCACCGAGGTGTGTGTGTGTGTGTGTGTGTAGGGGGAAGGCAGGAGGTGGACCTAGAGCCAGGAGGACCAGTAGTTTGGTGGGTGGGAGACGGAAGGGGTGAGGGAGTTGTAGTGCTTCTCAAAACAAAACCAAGAAAACAGGAAGCAAGAGGAGCAGGGGGAGCCCCAGGGAGGCAGCAGGCAAGGCCTTCTCCACCCTCCTCCCCCTTACTTCCTGGCTTTCTTCTCCATGGTACCCCATTCTGAGCCTCCTCCTTTTGGCTTAAGTCAGATGGAAGGTGAGGAAGCAGGGTGTAATGAGGTCATTCTGGAGGTGGAGGCAGGAGGATAGCATGTTTGAGGCCATCCTGGGCTACACAGAGAGACCATGACTGGAAAGGGGAGAGAGTTCACATCCTTGGCCATAGGGCAAGAGCAGAAGGGGGTAGAAGCTAGCCAGAGGGACGTCCCTGTCCATTCTGCAGACATATTTCCTCATGCTGGCTCTGGAGCCTGATGACAACAGTGTTGCTATTGGGCACTTACTGTATGTGGTACGGTGCTTGAACTGACTCCCGTAACAGTTTATCGCCTTTAGTATTCCGTTTTACTAAGGGACTACTAACTAAGCCAAGTTTCAGAGCCCAAGATTTCATATTCTTTGCTCCTAGAGGGAAGACAGCCTAAAGCAAAGGATCTGCATTTAATATAGCCTTACCAGTGGCTTCCCTGGGCTTGGGAGATGGTGTTATCTAGTTTAGAGGATACAAGGCAGGTCACACCCAAAGGAGCAAGGAGTTAGGCAGGTAGACGTGTCAACGGGAGGAAAAAATAACAAAGATGTCTTCCCTGGGGAGGGCAGAGTTGGATGGTTGTACGGGGGGGGGGGGGGGGGGGGGGGGGGGGGGGGGGGGGGGGGGGGGGGGGGGGGGGGGGGGGGGGGGGGGGGGGGGGGGGGGGGGGGGGGGGTGTGCGGAAATGGCGCCAGAGATAAGAGAACTAAGGAAGAGGGGAAGAGGGAAAACCGACGCGGGCTGTAGAAAGGCGGAGCACGTGATGAACCGAAAGACGGTGCTAGAATCCTAGAATTCTTTTCACTTCTGCTTGGATGGCTGGCGATGCGAGAAAGCTCAGGTGTGAGACTTGGGTAACCTGGCAAATGGTGGGACATCTTCCTTCTTTCAGGGCTATGGGATCCAGTTTTACGGACCCAAAGACTATTATGAGGGTGAGTGGTGCAGCAACCAGCGCAGCGGGTGGGGACGCATGTACTACCGCAACGGCAACATCTACGAGGGCCAGTGGCTGAACGACAAGCCTGAAGGGGAGGGCATGTTGCGGCTGAGTGAGTGCCCCGCCCCGTGAAGCCACGCCCCAATGCCTCTTGGTCCCACCCCTTTCCGGAAAGATCCCATCCCAGACTCCCTGCCCCACCTGCCACGTCCCTGTAACACCAGCCTTGCGGGCCCGAAAAAAGTGAGATTCCAACTTCCAGTGAGCTCCAACTAGCTGAGGCCCTGGGTCAGGTGGAAGGCTTCGGCGGTCGGTCAGTCTGTCTTGTCCCTGTATGCCTTAGCAAAGTCTCCACTATGTGTAACTTGTATTCAGGGTCACTTGCTGAACAGAGCCAATGTTCTAGGCGTGTCATTTCTCATGGCCTGGGCTCTGGGCAAGCTTACGTGAATTCAGATCCCAGGGCTAGCGCTGCGGCCCCAGGCAATCTGCTTGCAGAGGGCCTGGGAGATGGCGCAGTGAGTAATGGCTCTTCCACACAGACCTGCCCACCTGAAGTTGATCCTGGGCTCACGAGGTGGGAGGAGAGAACTCACTGCCCGGAGTAAAAGTTTGTGATATCAGCAGCGCTGCTTCAACTTAAAGGCCAGCCTGTGCTAGCTAGGTGGCAATGCTGTCTCAGAAGATACAACTTCTGTAGCTTTCATCACAGGACTTAGGAGGCAGAGACAGGTGGAGCTCCAGATCCCCAGGGTGTAGAGCACTTGCCTAGCCTAGTCGTGCAGAGCAAAATGGAGAAAAAAAAAAAAAAAAAAAGCAACAACAAAACCATAAACTGGAACTAGAGCTACAGCCCAGAGACTAAGTGTGTGCATGCATGCTACAGCCCGAGTGTGTGCATGCACGCGCCATGTTCTGTCTCCAACACCAAAAAAAAATAAACCCTTTGAAGTGGTTGAGGTAAAATGCTATTTTTGCTGGTGTGGAGCTGGACGCTACACCTGCTGTCTAGTGCCTAGTGACTCTATGCTGGTGTGGGCTACTGTCTAGCGCCTAGTGACTCTCTATGCTGGGGTGGAGCTACTGTCTAGCGCCCAGTGACTCTCTATGGTGGGGTGGGCTACTGTCTAGTGCCTAGTGACCCTCTAACATACCCGTGTCAGCAGCTAAACGGGTGAGGCCCAGCCTGATAGCCCTGACTGCTGCCCTGTGCCCAGCACCCAGGCTTGTCTGTTCTCTCCATAGAGAATGGGAACCGATATGAAGGCAGCTGGGAGAGAGGCATGAAGAATGGGCATGGGCGTTTCTTTCACCTGGACCACGGGCAGTTGTTTGAAGGCTTCTGGGTGGATGATGTGGCCAAGTGTGGTACCATGATTGACTTCGGCCGTGATGAGGCCCCGGAGCCCACCCAGTTCCCCATTCCTAAGGTAGGTAAAGCTAGAGGATAGACACAGCATCTGCAGCCCCACGTGTCCAGGAACTATGGATGAGGTTTTGTTTTACTGGGTTTTGTTTGTTTGGGTTTTTTTTTTTGGTTGTTTTGTTTTTGTTTTTGAGATGTGGTTTTCTCTGTAGCTTTGGAGCCTGTCCTAGAACTTGCTCCATAGACCAGGCTGTCCTTGAACTCAGAGATCCACCTGACTCTGCCTCCCGAGTGCTGGGATTAAAGATTTTGTTTTCAAGCAGAGCATCTCCAGCAAGGCAGCCTGGGGCCTTCCATGCCCTTAAACCAACCAACCAATCCCCTCCCCCTGCTGCTCTCCAGGTAGAGATTCAAGACCCAGATGGTGTTCTGAAGGAAGCAATTGCTGCGCTGAAGAACTCGGAGGATGAAGAGGACTGACGTCTGGTAAGAAGACACATCTGCCATCTCTGATCTCAGAATCTGAGGCAGCTTTGCATCCCTGAACGCTGCTGATCTGGTATCACTGAGAGCAGACCAGAGAGGGAGAGCTTCTGCTCCTGTACCTTAGCTTTTCCTTCTACTCCCTTTTGAAGCTCATGTTCCTCGAAGAGCAAGTGCATTCCAGGCCTGCCCAGATCTCTCAGTTGCATTCTCAGCCTCCTGAGGTGAGCACTGAGCTGGTCAGGTGGTCCCATCTAAAGATCCTTAAATAAGGCTGTGGGCCCTAGGCCCGCACTGACACAACTGTTTCTGGGGCCTTGCCTGGAGTGGCTGTGAGGCTTCAGGGAGAGGTGTTGATGACAGCGGTTTTTGTTTTGTTTTAGATGATTGTGTTTCTAATACTAGTTCCAGCATCATCCCCACCTGTAGAGAGAGCACGTCAAGGCTCAGGAGAAACGCCAGCCCTTGTCACCAAACTGCTCAGACCGGTGCAGCTCCTGCAGAAGCAAGCAAGCGACTCTGGGCACGCCCTTGGCTCCCTCAGAGGGCACCCACTCCTCTAAGACACTAGGTTATTCTTTGCCAATGGAGGTGTGGTATTACTTCTCCCTGGCTGGCCTTGGGGACCCACTTGTTTAAATCCTTTGCCCTATGCCTTTTTATCAGAGGACATGAAAATAAAGAACCTGGTGGCCTTGCACCAAGGACCTATGGCTCGAGCAGGGGTGGGAGGAGTCAGAGAGGGAAGGGAGGCAGCCTCACCAACTGTGTGGTTCCCCCAACTGTGTGTCAGGAGGAGTTGAGGATTCGAGGCAGGGGAGCACGGAAGTGGCTTCAGTTCCATTGCATCGGAGCCAGCCACGAGCAGAGAGTGAGTTGCCCTCTCTGCCACAATGGCCACCAAGATTTGAGATTAAAGCAGGTCCCCACCTCCTTAGCCTATCACAGGAATCTCAAGGAAACTTTAAAAACCATGAGTATACAGGACAGCTGTTGCAGCCCGTGCCCTAACAACAGATATTTGGAAGCAGAGGCAGGTGGATCTCCTCCGAGTTTGAGGCCAGTCTGGGCTACACACTCAGTAGGGCAGTATCTTGAGATCTCACAGTAAAAAGACGGTGGTTTAAAACCACTGAGCAAGAATCCTTTCACCCAGCTCCTTGGGGACATTTGGTTATGCTTGGAGACACTCCTGAGTTGTCATGGTGACAGAGAGCCATGCTAATGGCATCTTAGGGCAATGATGTTGGGTTTTTTTTTTTGTTTGTTTGTTTGTTTTTTTTGAATTTTCGAGACAGGGTTTCTCTGTAGCTTTTGGTTCCTGTCCTGGAGCTAGCTCTTATAGCCCAGGCTGGCCTCGAACTCACAGAGATCCACCTGCCTCTGCCTCCCGAGTGCTGGGATTAAAGGTGTGTGCCACTACCGCCCAGCTAGGGCAGTGATGTTGTTAAACATGCTATACTTTTTTAAGTTTTAGTTTGTTTGTTTGTCTATTTGTTTTTCTGAGACAGGCTTTCTCTATGCAATAGCTCTGATGGTTCTGAAACTCACTATGTAGACCAGGCTGGCCTAGAACTCACAGAGATCTGCTTGCCTCTGCCTCCTGTATCACTATGCCCAGCTCAACATGCTACATTGTAAACAGATTACAAAGGAATAATTCAGCTCAATGTCTGTCCGTAAAGCAAATGTCCCAAACTCAGTGAGGCATGGTGGCTCACACCTATACTCGCAGCACTCTGGAGGTGGAGGGAAGAGAATCATTAAGGGTTTGACACCAGCCTGCTCACTAGTGAGTACAAGGATGGATCAACAAAACAGAAAAGCTCACACTGATATCAGGAGGCTTTCTCTGCCCCTAAATTCTAAGTGTGCTGACCTACTTCAGTGTGTGTGGTATTGACTGCATCTGACTCCAAGATCAAGGTATAACTCCATGCTAAGTGTGCTTACATTGTCCCAGACTGGGTGTGGACAGCTTCAGCTGCCTCTCCTGTGACTCCCTAACCTGTGAGGTGACCTACTGTTCTCTGCTGTTCTAGAGGAAACAGGTTTGTAAGTCTCCAAGCTAATACTGTGCCTAACCTAATTGTTTTGCTTTTTCAAGACAAGGTTTTAGCTCTGACTGTCCTGGAACTTACTCTGTAGACTGGCCTTCAACTCACAAAGATGTACCTCCCTCTGCCTCTCAAGTGCTGGGATTAAAGATGTGTGCCACCACTGCCTGCCCCTATATATTCTTTTGTGTGTTTGCCTGCATGTACCATGTCTGTGTACCATGTGCATGCCTGGTGCCCAAGAAGGTGTAACAAATGGTTGTGAGCTGCTACATGGGTGCAGGGAATCTAAACAGGGTCCCAGAGAGCAGCGAGTGCTCTTACCCACTAAGCCATCTCTCCAGCCTAGATCTCTACATTCACAGGTAGTGAAGTATATGGCTTCTTCCCAGGCATGATGGTGCAACCTTTAGTCCCAGCATTTGGGAGGCAAAGGCAGACAGATCTCTGTGACACCAGCCTGGTCTGTATACTGTATACCTCAAAAAGGGGTGGGGTTTGAGGATATACTTATCTATACAAAGCAATAAACTGGTAACAGTAGTTACTCCTAGAGACAACTGAGGACTTGGGAATAGGAGTGGAAAGTGACTTCTGTTTGACTTTTGAGACAGAGACAGGGTTTCTCTGTGTAACAGCCCTGTCTGTCCTGAAACTCACTTTGTAGACCAGGCTGGCCTTGAATTTAAGAAATCTGCCTAGGTGGGGTGGGGGGAGGTGGTGCATGCCTTTAATCCCAGCACTCAGGAGGCAGAGGCAGGCGGATCTCTGTGAGTTCGAGGCCAGCCTGGTTTACAAGAGCTAGTTCCAGGACAGGCTCCAAAGCTACAGAGAAACCCTGTCTCGAAAAACTAAAAAAAAAAAAAAAAAATCTGCCTGACTTTGCCTCACACGTGTTGGGATTAAAAGCGTGCACCACCAATGCCTGGTTTAAGAACAACTTTTTACTGTTGAATTTGGAAGCAAGTGAATAATCTACCATATCCAAAATGAAGCAGAGAGACTGTTTTTATTTAATCATCTACTTTGGTGCTGGGATAGAACACAAAGCCTGGTGTAGGCTGAGCGAATGCTCTACCATTGATCTACACCTCAGCTCCGAGACGGGGCTCGTAAGGAGTATTTACTCCAGGTGCCTGGGTACTTGTTAGAAACAGATTCCAGAGACCTACCCAGACCAGCGGCCAACCTGAATCAGCTTATGGTGGATGGCGATGTTCGGGGATCTACATTCTACAAGTCAGCCGGGTGATTCTGGATCCAGACACATTCAAGAAACAAAACTTTAGACTTCAGAGTCATTGCCCAGGAGTAATTCCAGCAGGATCCTGGGTCTCTAGAGAAGCAGGAAGGAGATTTAAGTGATAGCCAGGCTTCTCTGGGGAGCAGAGGTAGCACTTGGGACCCTCCCCAGTCGTACCTAGCATCTCAAGGATGGTCCTTGTGCAGTGATGCCGAGACGCAGGATGGTTGCGAAGTGATGGGAGCACGACAAATATTAGGCCCCTAAGCTACTTTATAGGGCCTGGGGATACAGCTCAGTGGTAGGATGCCTGCTTGTTATGCACGATGCCCTTCATTTGATTCTCAGCACCATTAGAAGGCAAACAAAACCACGTTATATATTGGAGCTTCCGGGCAGACACTTCTCAAACTCAGGGCCTGTGGGAGTCAGGTACGTAATGTCTTTAAATTTATGTTTATTGTGACCGTGTCTGCAAGTTCCATATGGCATGTGTGAGGTCAGGGGACAACTGGTGAGAACTGTCTCTCCCCTCCTGCCATGCGGGTTCTGGGATATGAACTCAGGTGACCAAACTCTGGGACAGCCCCTTTATCTGCTGAGCCATCGGACAGCCCAAGGGAAGTAATACTAGGTGGCCCAGTGTGAACCACAGGGAGTGGTGTAGCCCTGCAAGGCAGGCCCAGGGCCCCTGCACCTTCCCGTTCTTCAGGCAACGCCAGACCCTGCCTGGGTAAGATTCTTTCGAGGCCCTGAGCTCTGAGGCACCTTCCGGGTTTGAGTTCTGGCAAGTTATTGTGATAGATGCTTAATCTTCACTGTCAACTTGACTGGATTAGGAAAAGCCCAGGGGATTAGTAAAGCACCTTGGGGACTGTGCGAGCATTTCCAAAGACGATTAGCTCACAAGGTCTCTGACCTAATCAATGGCGGGGAGTCATGGCTCTCTGGCCAGCAGGCACGACAGCATTATTGGGAGGTGGTGAAGGATGGGAGGTGGCGCTCGACAGGAAGGCCACTGGATGTGAATCCCCGGGGACTGGATCTCGCTGTGGTCACTTCCTAGGTCCCCTTGTTTGACTCTTGGCTGCCATGACACAAACTAATGTCTCTGTCGTACCCTCTTCATCAACACGGACTGACATGTCCAAGACCGTTAGCTGACACCAGGCCTCTGAGTCGCCTTTTTTGTCCCTCCCTGGTCACGTGATGCAAAGGCCAGCTACATTAGCCTCCTTGAACATCAACTTTGTTTCATGCAGTGAAGATTAGCGTGCTGAGAACACTGAGGGTCCAATGAGCAGCACGCAGTACTTAAAACACCCCCACACATAACGGCTACAACTATCAAGAAGCTAAACTAACACGGCATTCTGTAAAACCAGAGCTCTGGGCACTTGAAAAAAAGTTAAAATCTGGGCTGGACAGATGGCTCAGTGATAAAAGCACCAGCTGCTCTCACAGAAGACCCATGTTTTGTCCCCAGCACCTACATGGTGGCTCACAACTGAAGTCCAGGTCTCAGGTGATGTGGCCCCCTCTTCTGCCCACCAAAGGCACCAGGCATGCATGTGGTACACATACATACATGCAAGCACTCACACATGAACATTAAAAAAATTTTTGTTTTGTTTTGCTTTTTGAGACAGGTTTCTCTGTGTAGCTTTGGAGCCTGTCCTGGGATGTCGCTCAGTCCCTAGAGAGCCTGTTTAGCATTCAGGAGGCTCTGGGTTTGTCTGTTCCCAGCTCTGCAAGCCACCTGGTATGGTGGTACACCTGTCATCCCAGAACATGGGAGACAGAGGAGTATCAGCTGTTCATAGCAAGTTCGTGGCGAGCCTGAGCTACATGAAGCCATCTTAATAAAACCCCCAAAGGTCCGGTCTGGAAAAGGCAGAAGCCAGGCAACTGTTCCACACTAAGGTAGACATTAAGCGACAACTCTAGTATACATGGGGTGGAGAAATGGACTGCTGTAAAGGGTGGTCCTAAACTTGAGTATCTGGAAGTGACTGCAGTGAACCCAAAATCCAATCTCCTGTATCTGTACCGAGGATTTAGACAAAGCAAAACACTCGCCTAACATAGAAGTCCTAGGTTTGACCGCATCCTGTTAAGTGGATGTGTGGTGCACAATACTGTTAATTCCAGCACCTGGACAGTGGATGTTCCTGAAAGACCACAAGTTCAAGGCCAGCCTTGGCTACTTAAAATCCTGTTCTCAAGTTTTGTTCATTTTGTTTTTTTTAATTTGATCAATGAGTTGTGGCTATGTAAAGAAATAGCTTTGTTTTTAGGTCATATTTAAGCTAATAAGAATAGCTGTGTATCTATGTGAGCATGCATCATATGTATGCTGGTGCCCAGTGAGGCCAGAAAAGGGGATCAGATCCCTTGAAGCTGAAGTTACAGGCAGTTGTGAGCTGTCCTATGTGGGTGCTGGAAGACTGAACTTTGGTTTTCTGGAAGAGCAGCAAGTACTTTTAACCACTGAGCCATCTCTCTGGCCTTGAGTCTTTTATTTTTTGTTGTTTTTTTAAGACAGTTTCTCTGTCTGGCCCTGGCTGTCATAGAACTTGCTCTGTAGACCAAGCTGGCCTCAAACTTAAGAGATTCCTCTGCCTCTTCCTCCAGAGCACTGGGATTAAAGGCATGCATCACCATCACCCAGGACTCTTAAAATTCTTCAATGTGTGTGTTTTTTGCCTTGCCTGCATGCCTATGAACACATGTGTGCCTAGTCCCCATAAAGGCCAGAAGAGGCTGTTGAATCTCCTGTTCGGAAGTTACAGATGGTTGTGAGTTACAACACGGATATCAGGCATCAAACCTGGGTCTTCTGGAAGCGCAGTCAAGTGCTGTTAAGATCCGCCTGCCTCTGCTCCCAAGTGCTGGGAGTAAAGGTGTGTGTTGTCACCACCACCCCGCAAAGGCGTCTTTTATCCAAGCAAAGTTACATGTCTTGGAGTATAGCTCAGTGGAAGAGTGCCGGGTCAAGTCCTGAGTTCCATGCCCAGCAACACAATTGTTGTAGAGGTTGGTGGTCCGAGGCCAAGGCTTTGGCCCCATGAAGCCAGTGTTCTGTCCCTGAGCCCCTTTCCTCAATTTTCAAAAAGATCAATTGACTAGGGCATTCTATCACACAGTCTAGACCCAAGAAACGCAGACACGAGGTGTCCCTTGTGTGTATATTTTATGTGACACGCCCACGAGCACGCGCGTGCACACACACACAAACACGCGCGTGCACACACACACAAACACGCGCACACACACACATTCACACGAACTGGGAAGGAGGCTGAGGAGGACAGGAAGCATCCGGGTGGCACTGGTGCGGGGGGGGGGGGGGGGGGGGGGCAATTGGACAAAGAGCATCTGTCCCACACCACCCCCACATCCTACCAGGAGGGGGACCCAGAGCTGGAAGAACAGGGAGTGCTTATTCTCACAGAAGAAAGTCTCAAAGTGCAGTGATTTTTTTTTAAAGCCTCTTTCCCTCCACACTCTGCTGCGAAGCCCAGCCGCCTGCAGAGGCTGTCCTCTAGATCCGGCCAGGACAAGGTCATGGGAAGGGCGTTAAGGCAAAAGCTTGAAAGTTCCCCAGGGCCAGTGGGAAGGCAAAGACTCAGGCGTAATGGGTGCCGGGTGTTAAAGAGTGGTCCCCTCTGTGGTCCAGCTGGTCCTGCAAGCGGGCAAACTCTGCTAGCTCGTTGAGCTCCTGGAACTGCCGGTCTGTCTTATGGCTGACCAGTGAGCGGTAGAAGTGAACGGCAAAGACGATGAAAACCAGGCCACAGGGGACCATGATGGCAGTGGAGGCTATGGCTGCCGCCTCCCCCGGGGTGATGCCACTGCTGTTGGCGACGGCTGCTGACTCGGGAGGGGGCTTGGTCGGGCTCGGTTGGCCTGAGTGTCTTTTGAGGGGTAAGAATTTGACCCAGCAGAGCAGCACCACCTCAGCCAGGAAGAGCAGCGTCCCGATGACAGTGGAGAAGGCCCAGGCCAGCTCGATGTGGCGGTGCATGCGCTCGTGCGGCGACTCTTTGACCGAGTTGAGGTTGTGGACGTTGCTCACAGCCTCAATGTTGGGGAGGATACAGGTGCTGATCATGAGTGCGAACAGATGCACGGCCACCAGCACCGTGGTACAGGCACTGAAGACAATGAGCAACCCCGGGGGATAGTCATGGTCTGTATCCAGCTGGACTTCTACCATCGCCACCTAGGGAGGGGAACAGGGAAGTGAGCAGCAGGCCAAATCCTAGTTCCCTTCCCACCAACCTGTCCCTTGGACTCTCAGATTCCGTTTCTGGGAATGATAGAGCCCTACCCACTCCAAGTAGCAAAAGCTACTGACGAGGACAGCAAGAATGAACCCATTAGCAGTGTGTCCTTAGGAAGTCAGTGTCTCTGAGCCTTACCATATAGAAAATAGAGCTATTTTAACAATTAAGAGAGTTGCTGGTGTACAAGAAACATCTTCCACATGGGAACGCTGCTGTTGTCAGTGTTGACCAGAGACAGGGAAGACAGTAAAGTATATTATGCATTCTGTAATTTTTTTGTTGTTTGTGTTTTTTCAACACAGAGTCTCTGTAGACCAGGCTGACCTCAAACTCAGAGATCCATTTGTCTCTGCCTTGGGGTGTATGTGGGGGGGAACACAGTTTTTTCCTTCTATCGTGGATCCTGGAAATCAAACAAAGCTTGATAATCTTGGTAGCTGGTACTTTTACCTGCGTAACTATCTCTCCAGATCAAGAAAACTTTAAAATACCTTAAAAATAAACTAAGCCAGTGCTGGAGAGATGACTCATCAATTAAGAGCAGTGGCTGGCTGCTCTTACCGAGGACCCGGGTTCGATTCCAACACCCACATGACAGCGCACAACTTTCTAAAACTCCAGTTTAGAGGATCTGACACCTTCACACCAATGCATATAAAATAAATTAAAAAAAAAATCACAGGATGGTGGTGACACACACCTTTAACCACAACACTCAGGAGGCAGAGGCAGGTGGATCTCTGTGAGGTCCAGGCCAGCCTGGTCTGCAGAGCCAGTTCCAGGGCAGCCAAGGCCACACAGAGTACCCTTGTCTTGAAAACAAACAAACAAACAAACAAAAACAAAACCTAAAAAAACCCAACAACTACCGTCCACTACTTCATCTGGCCCCACACTGTCATATTAAAACAGGACTCTATTTCATGTCCTGCTCGGGGGACAAGGAACAGGTTGGAAGCTAGAGAAGTGAAGGCCTTCTCACGTCACATCTAGGTCCGTTCTGAGAACAGAGTGCACAGGCCAACAAGGAACCAAGAGCAGCTTCTCAGAACAGACAGACTCAACCCTGTGCCTGTATCTTGTCTGGCTCAGCAGCCAGCAAGCCCCACGGCCATGTCCTTTAGCCCAAGGGCTCACACACCAGCTCCCCAAGTTCCTGGAGACTTGAGGATTTGGGGTTACCAGGGTCATACTCTGGGCCTGCCACCTGCTCTTTACACCTGGGTCTTGCAAACCACCGTCCTGCAAAGGAGCCAGTTCATCAGATGTGGGCGACTGGGTGCATTGCCAGGGTCTGCCCATGTGGGCTGGAGGGTCAAGGGCAGCAAAGAGACGGGGGAAAGGAAGGCTGGGGAATGTTAACTCGGTAGAGTGCCTGCTTCCCATGCACTCAGCCCCGTTAATCCCCAACACAGCTATACTACAGACTACAGACCAGGGGTGGTAGTTCATGCCTGGAATCTCAGCACTGGGAAAGTACAGGCAAGGCCAGACGCTCAAGGTCATCCCTGGCTACACAGCAACTTCACCAACACCCTGAGCTACGCGAGACCCCGTCTTTAATGAGAAAATAAAGCAAAATGATGGTAAATGCAGGTGGTGTGGACAAACCTTTAAAACCTGAGGGGCACAGTAAAAATAGGTTTTATTAGTACTCAGTTTAACCCCTTCATTCCTATCCCAGTCTACCTGCAATCCTGCAGGTCTCACCCTCCTGCTGGAGAGACAGGCTCAGCTCCAGAGAAGCAGGTCACTGGTGGACATGGCTCAAGTCAGAGCCATTCCAAGTATCCCTCTAAAGCTTCTGTCCAGACCCAAGCGTCTTTGTAAGATAGAAGGGGTAAGACCAAGATCAGAGCAAAGAGATAGCCCAGAGTCTGAGGAAAGGAGCGGATGCTGCAAACAGCCAGAACACTTCAACAGGATTTAAAGGTTTTGCCTAAGAATTGCCACGACTAGCAAGGACAAGGATGCTCCTGCCTGAGAATTTATAAAACGGTTCAAATTCATGTAAATTTGGGGCACTGCCATGAGGCATTTGACTGTTGTTTAAGATTCCTTGGTGGCCTAATGCCAACCCTGAGAATTATTCTGAGCCCATGCGGGCAAGGGAGCTGGGCAACTCAGTACATGCGGGTGAGGGGCATGGAAGAGCACAAGGCAAGGTACATCTTGAGGCTCTGACCCAGTCTCTACCCCTACCTGGAGGAGCCTGGTACCCTCAGCAGCCGTACCTCCGGCCACCTCCCCACCCCCACACTTCCTCTTCCTGTTTTGGCCTGCTGTTCCGGATACTGAAACCTGAGAAAGGACAGGCAGGAGAGGCTGGAGGAGCCGCCACAGATCCACTGGCTCCTGCCGGCTGGGGTGGAGGGAATGTGCAGAGCTGCCTTGTGGGGCTGGTGCTGGGGGTGTTTATGGTCAGTTTGTGTACTTTCCGGCATCCCAGCAACCTTCCCGTGGCATCCTGCCCCCCTCTGTGGAGCGTCTAGCACACAGACCCACAACACAAGGCTGAACGTGAAACCTGTGCCGCAGCTCACAAAGCTGGGGACCCTGGACAAGTAAGCGGTTACGGCTTCAGTACTCCAGGATTTACTTCCGTAAGATGGAGGCCTGCTTGTGACAGGGACGAAGCGCCACAGTGAGCACAAAATGCCCTTTAAACATTGCTTGACCTAGGATAAACTTTAGAGAGCATCAATGATTCTTACTAGTTACTAGCAAGAGTGTGCTAGTCTAGTGCGGGGAGGCCCTGGGTTCCATGCACAGTGCACAGACAGACAGACACACATTCACTACTCATTTTCCAACAAGGAAAGTGAGGCTCAGAGAAATGAGATCAATGCAGAAAGGCAGCTATGCTGTGCTAGGGTAGAGAAGGGGACGCAGGGCCACGCCAGGGCCTGTGTGTAATGAGGGTGCGCTTTTTCGCATGGTCACTGAGGTTAAATGAGGTTTTTATGTGTAAATGTTTAGCACAGAATTGGCCAAAGGAGAAGCTCAATAAATCTTAGTTAAAAAGAAAAACAAAGAGCTAGAAGTGGAAGAGAAAAAGGGTGGATTCCCCGGGCCTGCACGCTATTCCTCACTGGGGGCCTGGTATATCTCTTTCAGAGACAGCACAAGCTCCCAGTGTGGGTAGCAGAGAAGTGTACTCCACCCAAGTCCTGGTCAACTGACCATCCCTGCATGACAGCATCACCAGGGTCATAAAACCTGACCGAGGCACACACGGTCTAGGGCACAAAAGTCAGTGTCCTCACAGCCTTGGGCTGAGGGAAGGCTGAAGTCCCCATGGAAGAGGAAGGGCCTGCTGCTCCAGAAGGAACCTGGTCGCCCTCATCTATCATTCCTGGAAGTCCAGCCACACAGGCTGGCAGGATGCACACTGGCCACGTGTAGGACCAAGTTCAATGGCACAGGGCTACATACAAGAAGTGATTCTGAATGAGGAGTAAGAGGGGGCTGGCATAAATCATGAACCCCGTGAAAACTGTTCACAGGCCTAAGTCCTCTTCTGAAAGGATTCCCACGAGGAGTATGTCCTGCAGGGTTAGGGGAGTAAGTCAGGGGAGGCCTGGCAGGATCTGGCAGCTGACATCTGGGGGCCCCAGCAGCATCCAAGGAGATCACATCAGATCAGATTGCATGCAGCTTCACAAGGTAAATATAGCAGGGAGCAGGGCTGTTAACCCAAAATAAACAGCTCCTAGTCAGCCAGGGGCCTTCACAAACCCGGCCGTACAGGGTCTAACCGACAGAACGGTGACCACGGTGCCCAGCTCCCACCAGTCGACAGACCCTCACTGGAGAAACTGGGGATCCTAGCGCTGAAGCACAGGCTAACAATGACTGATCCTGGGGAGGGCAAGGCCCAGCTGACCCGGACAGCCACGTGCTCCCTCCCACCTGAATACCACCTCTTACCTTCTTGTTGGGCTCCATGGAGACCCTGCGCACCTGGCCACTCTGGTACTTTGGAGAGAGCCCCCCCCCCCACCTGCCTTGCCCAACCCCTCTACCCACAGTGGGCAACATGGCTTTCTTCTACCTAGTTCTTTCAGTTCACCCTATGGATAGCTGTAGCCTTTGGGAGACCCCCAGACCCCAGGCACATGAGCTTCACCAAGCTGCCTGCCTTTGCCAACTCCATTCCAAATGCAAGCCATCGATTGAGAGATCTGAATCCGGTCCCGTGGTTTATAAACTCTCTTGACCACAGCAGCCCAGCACTCTAATAAATGTTTCTAAAAATAGATATGCACTCTTTTATGAAACAGAAACAAAAGTTTCACTAAAAACCACTTACTCTTGAAGCCTGTCAATGCAATCCATTCTTACAAGCTTGGGCTCACTACTCCACCCCCCCCCCCCAGAGAATTCCAGAGATAACGCCTCCCATTCTGAAGGACAGACAATACTGTGGAAATCAAATACTGTTCCACAGCTACTGGGCAAACCCTCCTAAAAGCCTGGCATTCAATCTTCCTTAACCCAAGGGCAGGTGCAGAAGGGCCAGCACACCAGGGTCAAAGGGGTGGTGGTGTGTGCTGGACCCCCTAGCTGGCTCAAAAAAAAAATGAAGAAAGCCGGGCGGTGGTGGCCCACACCTTTAATCCCAGCACTCGGGAGGCAGAAGCAGGAGGAGTTCGAGGCCAGCCTGGTCTACAAAGCAAGTGCCAGGACAGGATCCAAAACTATAGAAACCTTGTTTCTAAAAACGAAACCCCCCCCATCTACTGAACTCATTTTTATTTATTATTTATTGGTTTTGTTTTGACCAGGGTTTTCTCTATCATGTAGATCTTCATGTCCTATAACCTGCTGTGTAATTAGGTTGGCCTCGAATTCCCAGACACCCGCCTGCTTTTGCTTCCCAAGTGTTGGGATTAAAGGCGTGCGCCACCACACCTGACTCTTGATGATGAGGCTGTCACTTCTCTGAGTAAAGGTGTCATTCTGTAAATTCAGCACAATGGTGTCTTCCGTCCCCGTCTTCCCCCCACCACTTTTATTTTTGAGACAGGGCCTCACTTGGTAGTTCAGACTGGCAATCCTCCTGTCTCTCTCTTCACATTTTTCTTTTCTTTTTTTTTTTTTTTTCAAGACAGGGTTTCTCTGTGGTTTTGGAGCCTGTCCTGGAACTAGCTCTTGTAGACCAGGCTGGTCTCGAACTCACAGAGATCCGCCTGCCTCTGCCTCCCAAGTGCTGGGATTAAAGGCGTGCGCCACCACCGCCCACCACCGCCCGGCCCACATTTTTCTTTGTTTTTAAGATTTATTATTTTATGTGAGGATTTTGCCTGAACTTATGTTAGGTACATGAGCTCAGAGGTCAGAAGAGGGTGGTGGACCCCCAGAAGTGGAGATATGGATGGCTGTGAGCAACCATTTGGGTGTTAGGACTCAAAGCCAGGTCCCCTGCAGGCGCCACGTGTTTTATTTCTTCCTTTTGTTTTCTAAGATGGTTTCTCTGTGTAATCCGCTGTTCTGTAAGCTCTGGCTGGGCTCGAACTCACGAGATCTATCTGCCTCTGTCTCCCCAGTGCTTGGATTAAAGGTGTGGCTACCATTGCTCAGCAACCTGCATTTTAACCACCAAGGCAACTGCCCAGCACCCATGCTTCAGTGTTTTGGAGACAAGGTCTTACGGTCCTCCTGTCTGGGTTTCCTGAGTGTATGCCTAGCCGTTTCTTCTTCTTTGTGCTGTTATCATTCAAACCCAGGGCTTTGCATATGCCAGGCAAGTGTTCTAAAACTGAGGTTCAGCCAAGCATCCCTTTAACTTTTCTTTTGGGTCAAGTACATTCCAAAGAACAAGAAGTGTTTTTTTCCTTTTCAAGACAGGGTCTTATTGCAGCAGATTGGCCTCTCACTCACTGCTAAGGATGACCTTGAACTTCTGATCTTCTTGCTCCCAAGTGCTAGAATGACAGGTGTGAACCCCAATGCCCACTTTTTTGTTTCCTTCACTTTTTTGAGACAAGGTTCCTCTGTGTAGTACTGGCTGTTCTGGTACTCTGTATATCAGGTTTGCCTCAAACTCAGTGATCTGCCTGCTTCTGCCTCCCAAGTGCTACTGGAACTAAAGACATGTGCTACTATTGCTTAGCTCCATCTTTTAACTTTTTTTTTGTTTCTAGGTATGTTTCTAATGACGTGATAGCTTTTTTGGTTGGTTTTTTGTTTTTCAATTTCAAGACAGGGTTTATCAGTAGCTATAGACCCAGTCTTGAAACTCGTTTTGTAGACCAGGCTGGCTTCGAACTCACAGAGATCTGCCTGCCTCTGCCTCCTGAGTGCTGGGACTAAAGGTGTGCGCCAACACCTCCCGTCCATGATATGATCGATATCTTTTGTTTTGTTTTTTAGAGACAGAGTTTCTCTGTGTAACAGTCCAAGTTGTCCTGGAACTCACTCTGTAGACCAGGCTGGCCTCGCACTCACAGAAATTCGCCTGCCTCTGCCTCCCAAGTGCTGGGATTAAAGGTGTGTGCCATCACCACTGGTCTGAATGTTATTTTATTAGAATGTATATATTACTTGTAGAAATATAATACCACCAAGGCTGGGTGTAGCAGTGCATGACTTTAATCCCAGCACTCTGGAGGCAGAGGCAGGTGGATCTCTGGGAGTTGGAGGCCAGCCTGGTCTACAACAGTTCCATGCTAGCCAGGGCTACATAGTGAGATCCTGTCTCAAAATAAACAAATAAAAATCAGTAAGGCTGGCACTAACAAGTTTTAGCAGATTGGAGACCAAAGTTCAGACCGAAGGTTGATCAACTAGGGCTCTCAGATTGTTTTACATAATGTTTTATAGGCCCACACCCCTCTATTGAACACACCCCTTAATTTACATAACATCTAAGGCCAATGACAGAGTGCGACAGTTACCTGGAAAACCACACCACCCTGACAGAAAAAGTTGGCTGACCCCAGGGTTGGACAAACACTCCCCAAAGGAGATTAACAAATAACAGTCACACACAAGAGTCCTCCTCCCTGGGGGGGGGAGAGGGTCACCGGTCAGAGCCAAGTTTAAGGCACATGAATGACAATGCCATAAGAACCTCATCACTTTGTAGGACAGCTTTCTCAGCAGGTGTGGTGACAAATGCTTTTAGTCCCAGCACTCAGGAGGCAGAGGCAGGAGGATCCCTGAGTTTGAGGCCAGCCTGGTCTACAGGGTGAGTTCCAGGACAGGCAGGGCTACACAGAGAAATCCCTTCTTCTGACCCAGGCGCAGCTGTATATGCCTGTCCTCCTAGCACTCAGGACGCTGAAGCAGGAAGAGCAGGGGTTCCCTGCCAGATTGGGCTCTAGAGAGACACAATTTCAAAGAAATAAAAATCACAACGATCCTTTTTAAAAAAACCAACACATAACACTGTCCGGCTGTGGTGCCGTCTGTCTGAATCTGTCCTCTTTAGCAGCATACTTAAAGACCCTGAGATGTTTCATCAGAGAAATTGGCTGAGTTCCACTTTAACTTCATATTTCATTTTCTTCTGAGTATCCTCCATTTCTACCCAGCGCGCATCAACAGGGCACTGCCTTGGGAAACCTACTTCAGAAGAGTTTTTTCCTTACCAATCAGGGACTGGGGGGGGGCTCACTGTTCCCAGCTGAGAGTTCCAGAAACATGCCGCAGGCACTTGTGAAGTCTCACAAAAGGCTTCTCAGTAGGGCAGACATGAACCTCCTCTTGGGACATTCAGCAGCATTCCATTTACATGCAGCCCAGCATACAAATCCTGCATGCAGAATTGGGCATCTGGCAGGCTCCAAAGGCCTGGGTATCAACCAGCTAAGGGAGTATTGGCAAGAGGGGGAAGAGGAGAAAAGGCTCCAAATTAGACACACCAGAACTTGAGCCCTACTTGGTGGCGATCTGAGCTGTGAGGAGTCCTGTGAGGTTTAAACAAGAATGAAAAAAGGGGATCCATCCGGGCTTGTTCCAGACACAACGGGAGCTGCATGACGGCCACTTTCGCCAGCGCTATCACATTAGCCATTGCCACTCCTGGGTCTGTAACCTTTGATAGCTCCCTACTGTCCACACAGGAGCTCAAACTTCCCAAACAGCCAAACAAGGGCCTCTACCATAAAGTTTTAAGACCAAGTCTCACTCTATGGCTATGGCTAGCCTGGAACTCATTATGTAGACCAGGCTGGGCTTGAACTCACAGAGATTCATCTGCCTTTGTCTCCTGAGTACTGGGCTTAAAGATGTGCACCACCATGCCTGGCTACCATAGTGAATTGGTGTGTGGCACAATGCCAGTCACACCAGACCCCCTATCTTTCCCTGATCTCTGTAACTGCTCTTGCCAGTTCACCCCCCTCCCGCCCCCACCTTGGAAACAGTCTGAAGAGGCTGGGCTGAGATGGACATCCCAGCTGGATAGATGCAGTCCCTGTTCCTACTCCTCTTTCCTAGAGCTTCTGGGTTCTATGCCCTGACCATTCTGATGCTTGCTTTCTCTCAGTGCCGCTCAGAAGGCTACAGCCACTTTTTTACCATGTGACTTCACCGAGGCAAGTCATTCATCAGGGACAACCATGCTTGGAAAAAGATGCCATAATGGCACTTCTAGAGCTTTCTGTACCTGGCTGGCCTAGTGCAAGAGCCTCATCAGCTCCAGCACTAATGATCATCTCCAGGCTCCCTGAGCTCTGAGGACGTCATAAACACCCAATAACATCTCATGGCTTGAGTGTCTCCTTCCAACTCATTTCCCCAGAAATCTCAGCCAACTTCTGAACCCGCTCTGGAACCTGGAACAAAAGGGGGTTGGCGGGCAGAACTTGAGGAGGAAGATAATCCAAAAATAATTGATCCCAGGTCATGGAAAGCATTTTGTTTACTGCACCAGTGACCTTCCCAATTATTGTCCGCTTAGGCTAACGTTACAGCCTGCCCTCCTCAGTGGTCCCGATTGCCATGCATGAGTCCTTACGGAGTCCTGTCCAGGCTGTCGAGTGGTAACCTTAGGTACGGAGAGCTGGAAGGCTGGCTCCGAAGGACATTGCAAGATGCATATCTACCCTATGTTCAGGTTTATTCTGAATCTTGCGGAGTCTCACCAGCAGACTATACAAGAGCAGGGTACATTATCAGACCCTGAAATTGCCCCTCTCCCTGCCATGGACCCTTGTAGCAAATCTTCATTCACGTCAAGAGACTAGGATCTGTCCACCTCACATGTGAGAAGACTAACCTCCAGACACTTGCCCTTGTCAAGGTACAGGTACCTGGCTGTCCTTCCTATGTGAAGTAAGGGTTGGCTCGATCTCCCCCAGGCATTTTGGGAGACTCTCCCTCACTTTATGGAGGAAGAGGTGAATCTGGCATTCTAGGCACCCTGGCTGACCCTAGAGAGCAAAGGTCATGTGAGCTCCTAACTCTTCCAGGTTTGTAGGAAGGAAGCCCTCTGGGGACAGGAAGTTAGTTGTGCTGACTCACAAGCTGAGGGAGAGTAATCCAGGAAACTTGTCACTGTTACCATGGCATTGGGGAGGCAGGCACCCCTTCCTCTCTTGAGGTTCACTCAGTGGGCAGTGGGGGCAGGGCACAAACAGAGCTCAGACCGTGTCTCCAGAGCTCTCAGAAGTCCAGCTTCACAGCAAGAACTTAGCCCTTTCAAAACTGCTACCCAGCATGGAGGCTGTGCTGGGATTCAACCGCCCCCAGTCTGCAAAGTGTAGGAGAAGCCGGCGTGGAATTGACGAGCCTACT
The DNA here is from genome assembly GCF_014885135.2 of Alexandromys fortis. Taxonomy (NCBI): domain Eukaryota; kingdom Metazoa; phylum Chordata; class Mammalia; order Rodentia; family Cricetidae; genus Alexandromys; species Alexandromys fortis. Next base: position 7,750,269 of record NW_026067935.1, read on the forward strand.
CCACCCTGGCTGAGAAAACCAAATTCCCAGACAGTGTGGAGATGCTCACGCCCACTCAGGTTATGAGCTCCCAGCCTTCTGAAATCCTCCGCTGTCTTTAGTGGAGGCCTGGCCCCTTGCAGAGTCAAGAATGAGGACAACAGAGTAGGAGAGTGTCACCTAAAGAAGGAAGGTGTCCCCTGAAGGAAGAGGACACAGTGGTGGCTCACCTCTACAGACTGTAAAACTTTCTCTTTAGCGTCCACAGAAACCTTTTGGCTTAGTTTTCCATTCCTCAGGCCTGGTGCGACCTGCCTTTGGCTGGACACTGATGACAGCACTATGGTGGCAGGCGGTACAAGTGCCTAAGCAAGAACTAGCTGCCTGCCTGCTGACCTCGGTCAAGTCCTGTTTACCAGACTAGCTCAGCACTCAGGAGGCAGAGGCAGGTGGATCTCTGAGCCTGCCTATAGAGCGAGTTCCAGGACAGCCAGGACTACAAAGAGAAACTCTGTCTGGAAAAGAAGAAACATTTTATCATTTTGCCTGAACCACAAACTACAGGGCTACTCCTTTATTTTCTCCAGGACAAAGTCTTAATAAGTAGCCCTGGCTTAAAGTCACTAAGCAGAATAGGCTGGCCTTGAACTTGGGGGCAATCCTCCTGCCTCTTCCTCCTGTAATTATAGGTCTCACCCAACTCTCCCTCTTTTCGCCACTAAAGGGCCCTTCAACTTCATATTTAAAGGCAAGAGAACAACCCCCCCCCCCAACACCACCTTGAAGACACAGTTTCTCTGTGTGGTCCTAGCTGGTCTGGAACTCAAAGAGATCTGCCTGCCTCTGCCTCCCCTCCACCCAGTGGCATCAGAGGAACTTTTTAATAAGTTTTTATTTACCATTTCAGAAATCAAGGTGGAGGGAAAGAAGGGGGCGATTGGCCTGAGAGTGACAAGCAGGTGGCATAGCTGGGAGGGGTATTTCCATCACTCCCTCTCCTGGGTGCATCGAGATCCTCTGAAGCAGTCAGGCTCACTGTTGCCCTGACCCAAGACAGGGAGAGACCCAGACACTTGCAACACTCCCTTCCCAAGAAAACACTAAGGGTGCCAGCCACTCCCTTCCTCAAGGCCAAGGTTTAGCTAATTCTCAGGAAGGGGTGGGGGTGGGAGTGCTGGTGAGGGGAGGGAGATAGACTTAGTGGATGCAGGTTGACATCACCAAAAGATAATAATGAAATTGTTCTGTGGGGCCCTGCCCCAGGCAAACTCCAAGTTGTCAGGCCTGAAGGTATTCCCAGAGTGAACTTCTCAAGCTTAACTGCAGCCTCCAGGGCATCTCCTGCAGCCGCTTCTTGTACCGTCTTCTAAGGACTTGAGAGGAAGAAAATAAGCCGACCTCCTAATCAACCTCCTAATCAAGCGAGAGCCTTTCAAGGGGAACATGTCCCACCCTCCTCCCCCACACCCCGTGACTCAGAGACAAGTTTCTGGAGAAGAAACTGAGGGTGGGGAGTGGCTGTCAAACCTTAGGCTGAGACTCTTGGAAAATGCGGGGGGTGTGGGGGAGTGAGAGCTGAGAGCCTGTGGAGTATGGGGAGCGGAAAGCATTAGGAAATCCCCTCCAGTATTTGATAAAGAAGCCATGGTAATACCTTCTGGCCTTAGGTGTGTGGGAGGGCACCGCACAGGGTAGCTCTTCCTCTCCATCCCTTGACACCTGTCCTCAGTGGGTCAGACCTTTTGCATTCTCCTGAACACATACACGCAGAACAGACTTTTTAAACTATCAACTTCAGGAAAGGAACATTTTTTGTGCCCCTAACCTCTTTGCCGCAACACGTTACCCGTCTGAAAACACCTGTGCCGGGGTATTTCGGGTCGTCCACTTCTCGACCTCACAACTCAGTACCTCTGGCTTCCCACCGGCGCTTACAACGGCTTGTCCCAGCTCTTCCCCTCACCCCAGGCACGCCCAACCCGCTCCCAACTGTGGGCCCCGTCGGGGCTGCGGGGGGGAGCGGCCGAAGCAGGAAGAGGGGAGGAAGGCAGGGCGGCCCGAGCTCACCATGGCGAAGCCGGAGAGAAGAGCGGAGGTCCGGCTGGACGCTTTGAGCTTGGCGCGGCTTAAGTAGAGCTTGCGCCAGGACAGCGCCTGCATCGAGTGCTCGTTGAGGCTCATCACCTCGGAGTAACTCTGGCCGATCCAGTCCGGGTAGCTGACGGCGGGCGGTGGCGGCAGCGGTGGGGCCCCCGAGGGCTCCCCGTCCCCGCTGCGGCGGCGACTCCGGCGGCTGCCGCTGGTGCTGCTGCCGCCGCTCAAGGGAAGCTCGGGATTGCTGCTGCTCGGGGGCGGGGCAGGCTCCGGATGCATGGAGTAACTCTGCGAAGGCTCGGCTGGCGGCGGACGCCTGCGAAGGCTGCGGCCCTGGGCCGCGCCGCACCTCCGCCTGCTTCCACTCGAGTTTGTCGCACGCGGCCGGACGGACCCGATCCAGAGGCCGAGGCCGTGGACACAGAAGCGCTCCGCAAGTTCCAAGCGGCAGCAACCTGAGCCTGCGCGCCGATCGGCGTCCGGTCCCAGGCCGGCACCTCGGCGCGCTCCACGATTGGCCGGCCCCCGCGATTATTTGCATACGCCACACCCTCTCCTATGCCCCGCCCACAAAGAGGTGGGCGGTGTCCTGCGAGTTACGTGCCCCACGCCGCCTCCGACGGCTCCGCCCACAGCCCCTGGCTAGCCTTCCTGGAAGCGCCCCACGCTGACAGGCCTCCTTCTCATCTCTGCAGCTGCTCGTGTGGCTTTGCTCCCGGAGCTTCTGAGTTGAGCCATTTGAGGTCACCTCTGAGCGCCTCCTGAGGCCTGTTTCCTCCTTGGAACAAGGTGGCAAAAGGTCTGTTAGAAAAAGACCAAGTGGCGGTCTAGAGTTTGGTCAGTGATTATTGAGTGCCTACTGGGTGCCAACACTGTTCCAGGCGCTCAGGGCAGGCATTAAATTTGTGACTAAGAGGGAGAAAATGTCGATCCCAGAGTGGTCATGTTGTCTGTAATCCCAGCACTGGGGAGGCTGAGGCAGGAGCATCACGAGCTTGAAGGAGCAGTGAGTGCCTGCTTCAGAACACAAGAACAAAATTCCATGCTCCCTGCAGCCAACATTCTACTAGAAGAGACGCACAAACACCAACGTGTAAATTATGGTTCAGAAGGCTGTAAATGTATAGGGAAAAATAAAAACGGTTTTTTAAAAAAGTGAATAGTAACACAGGGATAGTCCCGATTTGTTTTTGTTTGTTTGTTTGTTTTGTTTTGTTGAGAACTGCATGGCCCTTCCTGGGCCTGGCCTGGGACGTGTCTTATAGACCAAGCTGGATTCAAACTCACACAGATCCATCTGCCCAGGGCTCCGGAGTGCTTGCATCAAATTTGTGTACTAGCCAGACAGTGGTGACACGTGCCTTTAATCCCAGCACTCAAGAGGCAGAGAGGCAGGTGGATCTCTGTGAGCTCAAGACCAACCTGGTCTACAGTGTGAGTTCCAGGGCAGCCAAGGCTACACAGGGAAACCCTGTCTCAAAATGAATAAACGAATAAATAAATAGATAAGTAAATAATAGTGTACTACAATTCCCGGGTCTCTTCATGGGATTTTCTATTCTGTAAGGGCAGACTATAAACTCATTCACACCTCTGGGTCTCATCTGAACTGAGACTTGGGCCAGCAATGTAAAGAGTTGGGACCTAAGGAGAAAGGAAACCAAGTGAGGAGACCACGAGTCAGGGGCTTGGGAATACGGGGGTTGAGGGCGGAGCTCGGGAGAGGTGAGGTACGGACTAAGGAACTCGACAATGTTAAATCCAAAGCCACTGCGTTAACAGTGATTCCGCTGCTCTAACCCCAGCGTTCAGAATGTTTGTCTCTTGGCACACGCTCCACACTGAAGAGATATTTGTTGACTGAATACATGTGGGGAAAAGAAGAACAAGTGACACACTGAGACCCCAGTCAAGTCCTAAGCATGTGGCACTCCAGGTCTACGGTGTGATAGTTCTTGTAAAACCACTAGAGGGCAGCCCTCCACCCAACCACATGGTACAAAGGAGAATGCGTCCACCCAAGTTTCTGAGATTCCCTTAGGGGCTTTCTTCCCTGGTTTATAAAGACTCGGAACTCTGAGCCTGTAGTGGTAAATGCCTTTAATCTCAGCAAGACAAAGGCAGGGCAAGTGGATCTCTGTGAGTTCTAGGCCAGCCACTGCTACATGGAAAAAGACCGGCTCAATAACAAAATCAAAATGACAAAATAAGATTGAGGACTTGGAATTTGAAATTTCACCCCGCTAAGTTTGATTTGCAGGTGGCTGGGCTTGAATGCACAGAGATCCACCTGCTTCTGCCTCCCAAGTGCTGGGATTAAAGGTGTGCACCACTACGCCCCTCTTATGCTTTTCACTCTTGATTACCATCTGCATCTGGACTCAGATATCACTTCCAAAAAGACCTCTTTCTGGGGCTGTAGAGATGGCTCAGTGGTTAAGAGCATTGCCTGTTCTTCCAAAGGTCCTGAGTTCAATTCCCAGCAACCACATGGTGGCTCACAACCATCTGTAAAGAGGTCTGGTGCCCTCTTCTGGCCTGCAGGCATGCACACAGACAGAATATTGTATGCATAATAAATAAATAAATATTAAAAAAAAAGATTCAAAAAGACCTCTTTCTGCCTACACAGCCTCTCACCAGGACGTGTCTGGCCGCCCTGATATCTTTCCTTGCATATCTCCGACTGTGACAGCGACTGTGCTGGCTCTCTTTTCTTTTCTTTTTTTCCCTGTCAGCTTGAGACAAGCTAGAATCATCTGAGAAGAACAGCTCTCAATTGAGAAAATGCACCCTTCAGGTTGGCCCATAGGCAAGTCTGTAGGGCATTCTCTTGACTGATAATTGACATGGGATGGCCCAGCTGTCCCTGCTAGGTGGGTTATTCCTGGTTTCTATAAGAAGGCAGGCTGAGCGCACCAGAAAGCAGTGTTCCTGTCTGGTCTCTGCTTCAGCTTCTGTCCTGACATAGAGTGACCTGGGAAGCGTAAGTCAAATTTCCTCCCCGAGTTGCTTTGGATCTTGGCCTTTATCACAGCAACACTAAAACAGCATCTGAGATTATCTAACCGATTTGTGTATTGATCTGACCCCCGCTAAAGCGTGAGCACCCTTAGAGTGTGTGTATAGAAACAGGTTGAATGAAGTAACAAATGCCCTTGGTCCAGAGAAAACCCTGCTGAGAGAGGGGCTGAGGTCTGGAGGGAGGAGTCTGGAAACCACAAAGAGACACCTACTGTTTAGAGCACTGGGATCTGGGAGTGGTGGCTACAGAGGGGCCTTTACAGTGGAGATGGTTTCCTGGTTGCCACATGCTAACTCCCCTCCTCTCCTTATCACGCTAATTTTGAATTTGATTTTGGATCAGCCCATATGTATAACTGAGAAAACAGCTCAGCGTTTTCAACCCTGGCACCAAAAAGCAAAGCAAAGAAAGAATCCAGCCGTTGACCCTGCAGGATAGAAGGGCCCATAGTAACTTTTGTCTCCCTTCCTAGATTCAGCGGGACCATGAGTGGCCACAAAGGCCACAAAGCCGTCAGGACCCATACTTCAACAGATGAAGAACTTCAGGAACCAGCGAGAAAGCACCGTGCTGAAAGATGTAAAAGTCGCCAACAGAGAACAGAGAGGATTGGAACCCAGAATCCTGATTCATCAGTTTCTCCAAGCCAGCCTGCTACTCCCTCAAGTGACTGGCCAAAGGTACACTTTCACCCTCTGGTGTTGGTATCTCAAAAAAAGCGCTAAATACAACTTTTCTTTTCCAATCAATTTTGTGCCTGACAGTGTAGAGACCCTCCTGCAAGGAAAATGGCTCGATTTACTGGGACTAATGGCCACAGCCTGGGGCTGATCAAAGACTGCTGGGTGAGTAGCCTAGGTGGTAGCAACATCCTCATACTGCTGGGGGGGGGGGGGACATTAACACCAGCACTCAGGAGGCAGGTGGATCTCTTGAGTTCGAGGCCAGCCTGGTCTACACAGCTAGTTCCAGGACAGCCAGGGCCACACAGAGAAAGCCCGAGTTGGCTCGGCGGTTAGGAGCGCTAGTAGGAGCCTCGCAGTTGGTTCTCCAGCACCCACACGATGACTCTCAACTGGCATCAGGGGATCCATCACCCCTTTCTCACTACCACAGGCGTTCCCTGTACACGGTGCACATCCTTAGCAGGCAAAACGCTCCGCTCCATACACATTAAAAATAGATAAAATCTATTAGCCATTCTAGCTAAGCATTCAAGTGTTTTGAGCCTATTACATGCTTAAATTTGGTTGTGCTTCTGTCTGCTCAGTTACAATGTGACCTTGAGCAAATTCCTCTGGGAGCTTTGGTTGTTTAAGCAAAACTGAGATGTTAGCTCAGCTTGGTGGTTTATAACTCTGATCCTGGACCTTCACAGGCTGAGGCAGGCGTACCCTTGGTTACAGAGTGGGTTCTAGGCCACCCTGGGCTACAGAGTCCTAAAAATACACAGTTAGGCTGGAAAGATAGATCAGTGGTTAAAGGCACCCATTGTCCTTGCAGAGGACCTGGGTTCAATTCCCAGCATCCACATGATGGTTCACAATCATTTAATTCCAGTTCCAGGGCATCAGACACCTTTTTCTGACCTCCTTGGGCACTGGGCACACCTCTGATGCAAATACATACACACAAAAACACTCACACGTGAAATGAAAACACCCAGCATCTGCACATAGACATGATGAGACACAGGGAAAGACGGCTATCATCTGATGGAGTACATGCAGGACGCCAGAGGTTGAGACAAAAAGCCCAAAATAGATCTTCCTCTAAAGCCTTGAGAAGGGTGTCCCTCCTGACACACTGGGGAGATTGGGTGACATCAGAGTGATATGGCTGTAGTTCTTGGCTGCCCTCTGACCTCCAGAACTGAGGCAATAAATCCGTTAACTGGGTGTGGTGGGGCACCCCTGTAATCCCAGCACGTGAGAGGTTGTGGTAGGAGATAAGAGTCTGAGGCCAGCCTGGGCTATATAATTAGACCCTGTCTCGAGACAATAATAAATGAACAGATCTCTGAGCTCGTAGATTGTAGTGTTTTCTTAATGTTAGCCTGAGAGATTAATCTCAGGACCCTGGAGTGGCCTAAGAGGAGACTTCAGCTGACCAGAGAGGTTGCATCCTTATTTATCAGGGGGCTGACTGCAAATACATTCAGAAATAAGGAAAATGGCAGACCACTGAGTGAGGTAGGGACACCTGGATTTGGACTCTGGTTTCATTGGTGCATGGCTCTGCTACTTTGGGCAAACATCCCAACCTGTCTAGGCTCCATCTGTCAAGCGGGAATCACGATGGCACCAGGCAGCCAGGGTTGTTACGAGTGTTTTGTGACAGGACATTTGTCTGGCAGTCAGCACAATGCTCAATAAATGGCGGCTATTTTCCCTTTCACGACTGTGCGGGGATCAAAGAATGGAGGCAGCACCGCGGCACTGAATGGACTAATCTGTATTTACCAAGGGCAGTTCATCCTGAGACTCCAAACAGGAAAAACAGGTAGCAGAATAAAGGACAGATATGATACTGCCCTGAAGGAAGGGAAAGGAAGACCAGGTGCCACCCTCCCCTCCAGGCGGTCCCCTATCGCTCTTGTACCTGCCTCCCATTGGTCTGATCTGTGCAGAAAGCCTGCTGATTGAGCAGCCATAAGGGGGATTAGAGGATGGGATGGACTTAGGGCCAGATCTAGCAGTGGGCTGTGGAATTACATTGCCCTCTGTTGCCTCAAATACCATGTGTAGAAACCAGGTATAAAGAAAATATCGACTGGGGGCTGGAGAGATGGCTCATAGGTTAAGAGCATTGCCTGCTCTTCCAAAGGTCCTGAGTTCAATTCCCAGCAACCACATGGTGGCTCACAACCATCTGTAATGAGGTCTCGTGCCCTCTTCTGGCCTGCAGGCATACGTGTAGACAGAATATTGTATACATAATAAATAAATTAATTTTAAAAGATAATATCGACTCAGGTAGTTGGGTGCACAAACAGAATCCATACCAGCTTCACCCAGTGCCTGGCACACAGTAGGCAGTGCCGACAGACAAAAGGAGTAAGCTCTCTGCTCTCATAGGATGAAAAGGGAAGACGACTCTGGAGCCTGAAGTAAACTCAAGGTACAAGTCTAGCATTAGTGTGGAGATATTTTTATCCAGACATCCGTCCATCTGTCCTGGTCCATTCTAAGCCGGTGAGTCTATCTGTCTCCTTTTAGAAATCCTGAGTCAGGCCTGACCACACCGCGTTCAGGGAGCAGGGAGCTTGGTCTCACGGCTCCTCCAGAAAGATCTGAAATCTTCTTGATTTTTCAGTTGGTGTCTCTGCCTTCAGCTGCGGTTGCCAAATTCCCCTTGCCTCCTCCAGTCTGGAGCTGGGCCATCTCCAGGATCTTTCTTTGTATAATTAAAAAGAAAAATAGAACAGTTGATGTTGCCAAACACATATTTAAAGTGACACTCTGAGCCCAGGGAGTGAAGAGTCAAAACATTTTAAGGTTTAGTTTTACAGTCTCCATACTCGGCAGTCTACTGACCTGGGATTTCTCTGGAGCCTGGCTGCCTTTAATCCTCTGCCCTGGCTCATAAAAACCCTTTAGACTAAGGGCACTTATTTCTCAGAACTATTCCAGGCTAATCACATAAAAATACCCTGCTTCCCAGGAACACCCATCACCTGAGGAAATACTCGAACCCCTTCCTTTATGGTGTCCTTTCCTCCCCATCCAGTCCATCAGAAAACCCAGCCAATTCTGGTCCTGAACATTTCCTTAAAGTTAAAGTCAGCTCTTTCCTCCAGCTTCCTCTTGTTCATTGTATCCAGAGTGCCATCACCAGTCACCCGGATGTCAGCTGTCCCTTGCCCAACTCTTCTGTGGCTATTTTTAAAACTCCTGGAGCCCATTCTGTCAGAGCAATCAGAAAATCTTTCTAAAAGGTACAGCTTGCCAGGCAAAACAGCATACACACCCCCTTTTTTTGTGCGTATGGGAGTTTGAGACAGGGTTTTTCTGTAGCTTTGGATCCTGTCCTGAAACTCGCTCTGTAGACCAGGCTGGCCTCGAACTCAGAGATCTGCCCGTCTCTGCCTCCCAAGTGCTGGGATTAAAGGAATGTACCATCACCACCCAGCCAACATACCCCTTTAATCCTAGTGCTTGGGGGACAGAAGTAGACAAATCTCCAAATTTGAGGCTAGCCTAGCCTACAAAGGGAGTTCAAGACAGCCAGGGCTACCCAGAGAAACCCTATCTCAAAGAAAGAGAGAGAGAGAGAGAGAGAGAGAGAGAGAGAGAGAGAGAGAGAGAATAAAAGAAAAGAAAAGAAAAGAAATCCCTCTGTAAAGCCTTTCCCATCTAACCCATCTAAATTCTATTCACAGGTTCCAGGGGATGTGTATAGAAGGGGCCATTATTTAGCCCGCGACACTGTGGAAGGCACCTCAGTGGCTTTTCAGCTTCCCACTAGGGAAGCTTTATCTGATGGCATTCTATCTTCTCCCTTATGACTGGTATTCATGTCTTCATAAAAGAAGCCCCAGAGAACACTTGTCTCTTTTACTACAAGACATAGCAAGAATATGCCATCACTGAGCCAGGAAGCAGACTGTCATCAGATACTGAATCTGATGGCTTTGTTTTGAGATAGGGCCACCTCAGGAAGCCCAGATTGGCTTCAGACTCATAGGTAGCTGAGAATAACCTTCAATTTCTGATCTTGTCTCCGCTTGTGGTGCTCGGGAGACAGAGGCAGGTGAATCTCTGAGTTTGAGGTCAGTGTGAGTTCCAAGACATCCAGGGCTAGAGAGAAACCCTGTCTCAAAAAATAAAATAAATTTTTAAAAAGGTGCAGGTTCCAATATTTCAGAATCTCCCCAGGCCACGCTTCATAGTATCCCTGCAAGCAGTTGCACATTTAGCAGATGCCCACTTGCTAAGCTTGGTGCAAGTGATTTATATTCAGTTAAAGGAGCATTTTTTTTTTTTTTTGGTTTTTCGAGACAGGGTTTCTCTGTGGTTTTGGAGCCTGTCCTGGAACTAGCGCTTGTAGACCAGGCTGGTCTCGAACTCACAGAGATCCGCCTGCCTCTGCCTCCTGAGTGCTGGGATTAAAGGCGTGCGCCACCACCGCCCGGCCTAGAGGAGCATTTATTGAGTACCTGTTAGATGCTAGGTCTGAGATCCTCATGGAATGAAATGTACTTTTACCAAACATCTACTGTGTACTCCGGTCCCCAGTCAGTATCTGGGTTTACTGTACTTCGATAAATGTCTGAAGGAAGGCTCCCTGGTCTTCCTGCTGAAATGCTCTGTAAATAAATAACTCTGACATACAAAGACAAGGCTGTAACGTGGGTGTGTTCACAGCGCAGGAGACCCTTATCTCCTTCTACTGCCAGGTACCTTTCTCGGGGACTTCTCTTCTCCCCTGGGAAACAGACCGGCTCTTTGAAGATGCAGTCAGACAGAGCCTGCTCACCTGCTTCTTGGTCTTTTGTGTCCCAGAAGGACTCTCTGCCTGTGGCCCACTTTCATCAAGGCCTGGGGTCTGATGGCTGCCACCTTCTTCCACAGGCTGTCACTACTTCATTCATCGGGCAAGAGGGTAGCAGCTGGGATCCAAACCTGGTGCTGCTGGCAGAGAGCCGAAAGCTGTCTGCCCTGTGTCTGGCCTGACTTCCCTGCGCTGGAGGATTAAACTTCCTCGTTATAACCCTGTCCCTTGACTTTTGTAATGCCCAGTTTAAAAGGCCACTGTGTGTGCGTGCGTGCGTGCGTGCATATATGTGTGCGTGTGTGCGTGTGTGCATGTATGGGCACTTACAAGTGGAGGCCAGAGGTTGACGTCATTTATCTTGGTGGATGGCGCTCTTCATTTACTGAAGCAGGGTCTCTCCCTGAACCCAGAGCTTGTGATATGGCTAGTCTAGCTAGCTAGCTTGCTCCAGGGATCTAGTCTGCCTCACAAACACTTGGATTTCAGGTAATCGACTAGACCAACAAGGCTTTTTTTATGTGGGCACTGGGAATCTAAACTCTGGTTCTTGTACTTGCAAGGCAGGGCACCTTATCAGCTGTGCCATCTGCCAAGCCTGGGAAATTAAAATTTTTAATTAGGACTAATACGTTAGGTGTACATAGAAATGGCTATGACTGACTGAAATCCTCACCACCACGGTCACAAAGCGTTGGCACCATATGAGCACCTCCCCCCCCCCCCCCCATTTCCCCTGCCCCCGCTGCTCCCATTGGTACTGGAGATGGATGTATGCTTTACGCTGAACCTTGTCTTTCTCTGCCTTGAGACAAGGTATCTTAGACTGGCATGGATTCTCATCACCCCTCACCCCCATCCCATTTCTCCCTCTCTCTCTCTGTCTGTCTCTCTCAGGCTGTGGTGTGCAGGCCTTTAATCCCAGCACTCAGAAGGCAGAGGTCAGGGCAGATCTTTGTGAGTTCCAACTCAGTTTGTTCTACATAGTGAGTTCTAGACCAACCAGGGAGACAAGATAAGACCCTGGCTTTTTTGTTTTGATATGACTTCTTCCTTTCTTTCTTTCTTTCTTTCTTTCTTTCTTTCTTTCTTTCTTTCTTTCTTTCTTTCCTTCCTTCCTTCCTTCCTTCCTTCCTTCCTTCTTTCTTTCTTTCTTTCTTTCTTTCTTTCCTTCTTTCCTTCTTTCTTTCTTTTTGGATTTTGAGACAGGGTTTCTCTGTAACTTTGGAGCCTGTCCTGGAACTAGCTCTTATAGACCAGGCTGGCCTTGAACTCAGAGATCCACCTGCCTCTGCCTTGAGTGCCCGGATTAAAGGATTACCACCGCCCAGCCTGATTTGATTTTTCCAGACAGGGTTTCTTTGTGTAGTTTTGGCTGTTCTAGAACTAGCTCTGTACATAGAAACAGTTATGAATCAAATCCTTACCACCAGCTGAGACCCTGTCTTTAAAAAAATTTTTTTTTGGCCTGGTGGTGGTGGCGTATGCTTTTGATCGCTGCACTTGGAAGGCAGAGGCAGGCAGATCTCTGGGATCTCTATTAGTTCAAGGCCAGCCTGGTCTACAGAGCTAGTTCGAGGACAGCCAAAGCGACACAAAGAAACTCTGTTCTGAAAAACCAAATAAATAAATAATAAATAAAATTTGTGGGTGTAAATGTGGGTGACCTTGCCAAGATTCCTTGTTGTGGAGGTCATAGGACAGCTTATGGTTCCTCCTCGTACCACCTGGGTCCCAGGGATCCAACTCAGGTCACCAGACGTGGTGGGAAATGCTCTCAGCTGCTGAGCCAGCTTGGTGGCCCTGGCCTGAAACTCTGAAGTCACCTGCATTGTCTCCCTGAGGGCACAGAGTTTAGGCTTCTGCTGACCTGCCAAGTCTCCCTTCCTTCTATGTACAGCAAGACACACATCATGGGGTTTGAAGAGATGGCTCAGTGGTTAAGAGCACTGGCTGCTCTTCCAGAGGTCCTGAGTTCAATTCCCAACAGTGGCATGGTGGCTCACAAATACATACAGTGGGATCTGATACTCTCTTCTGGATAAAGGTGTACATGCAGATAGAGCACTCATACACATAAAATAAATTTAAAAAATACACATACTTGGACTTTCCACAGGGCAGGGAACCCTGACTGCTCTTCGGACTGGAGAGGGAGGGGGAGAGGAGTGAGGGGATGGGGAGAGGAGTGGGAGGAGGGGGAGGGAAATGGGAGGCTAGGAGGAGGCAGAAACTTTTTTTCAATAAAAAATTTTTAAAAATACACGTAACATAAAAGGTAGTTTTAAATATTATAAACATGTACCACCCCACCTTGCTTAACCTTTTCCTATATATCTATTCATCTGGTCACCTATTTATTTTTGCGACAAAGCCTCTTTCTGTAGCCTAGAGTGGCTTCAAACTCACAGCCATTGTCCTGCCTGATATTATGGGCGTGAGTCACCTCACATGGCTAACCTTTTCTTTCTCATTTATTATTCTTAAAGACTTTTTATATATATGGGTGTTTGACTGCGTGTGTGTATGGGTACCACATGTGTTCTTGATGCCCTTGAGGTCGAGAGGACACTGGATCCCCGAGTCTGGAGTTAGTACAAATGGCTATGAATTGCTATGTAGGACCTGAGAAGGAACACCATCATCTGTCAGTGTAGCAAGTGCTCTCAACTGCTAAGCCATCTCTCCAGCCTTCATTTATTACTTATAAACTCTGTGTGTGTGTGTGTGTGTGTGTGTGTGTGTGTGTGTGTGTGTGTATTTGGACACGAGAGCAGAGCCAGAAGGGGGCATTGGAACCTCAGAGATGGAGTTACAGCAAGTTGTGAGTCATCTGATGTGGATGCTGGGAACTGAACTCATGTCCTCTGCAAGAACAGTAAGTGCTCTTAACTGCCAAGCCATCTCTCTCTCTTTTCAAATGAAGAAACAAAACCCGCTGCTCACTTCCACATCGCCATTCACTGTGGCCTTATCTGGAAGGTGTCAGTGCAGATCATAACTTATAAAGATAAACTTAACAATGTCTCAATTATGTTTGCTAAAAACGAAACTGCTAATCAGGATTTCGTCATGGTCAAACTGGATCAGTGGGTTCCTTTTGGAACCAGACCTACGGTGCCTGCAGGTAATCCCAGCATGTGGGAAGTAGAGGCTAAAGAAAATTCAAGATCGTCATTGGCTACTTAGCGGGTTCAAGACCAGTTTCAATTACCTAGGACCTAATCTCTAATAACAGAGGCAGAGCTAACCTGGGAGAGCGCTTGCTCGTCGTGCAGAAAAGCCAGTACTGCAAACCAGGAAAGATTAATGGAAGGCAAACAAACAAAACCCTACTTTGGGGGATCACAGTCAAGCAAAGCAATAAAAATTGCCCAGCCTTGGGCATGTGTGAAAGTGAACACGATGGAGTTCTGAGATGACGGGAGAAACACTCATCTCATCGTGTTCCCTTAGGGCCTCACAAATATAAAACTGCTGAGACCTCTGGTTATCAAGGTGTGGGACTTCCTCCTGAGTACCAATCAACCACCAGTTCTCCCGAATCTACAGGTACGCTGGCTGGGTGTCCTCTAGCCTACCTCAGTTCTGACGCTCTATGGCTGGGGTGTTACTGATGGGTGGAGAGTATGCTTAAAATGGGTAAAGTCCTGGCTAAATCCATTGCACCACCAAAGAGCGAGAATAAAATCACAACAACAAAATGGGTGTGTGGTGGACTATTAGTTATCCCGGCACTTGGGCGGCAGAGCCAGGATTGCTACAAGGTTGAAGTCAGACAGGTCTACGTAGCAAGTTCTAGGCCAGCTCGTGTACAAGAGACCCGTTCTCAACCATGAAGCACAGCATACACACAATGAGACTATCTTTAGTAGTTGGAGATCACGCCAGGCCCCATTGGTGAGAACTCAGACCCTGAGACTGGCCGTATGTCTAATGCTAGCTAGCGCGGAGTCCTGGGCTGTTTTACTTGTGTTTCTGAAGGACTCACTGCAAACCAGGGGTTTTGTTGTTGTTGTTGGTTTTTTTTTTTTTTTTTTTTTTTTTTTTTTTTTTTTGTCTTCTGAGACAGGGTCTCTGTGTAGCCTGGCTGTCCTCAAACTCAGAGTGCTGGGAATTAAGGCAGGCATGTGCCACCACCCAGCTGCAAACTAGGATTCTTAATTCAGCCAGCTCGGGCAACTCCGGGAGGTTCGTTTGTATTCACCATTTGGTTACCGAGGGCATTACATAGATGTAGATAATTTCAAAGGAGGTTTAACACTCCTGTGATCACAGGATGACGCGGGCTTCACAGCACTCCATTTTCCTGAGGAGACAGTGGATGAGGTAGACAACAAATGTTCCAAAGTAATCATCACAGGACAAAGGACACAGGTGAAGAGGTTGGCCTTTCTTTGCTTTTTTTTTTTTGTTGTTGTTGTCTGAGACAGGGTTTCTCTGTGTAGCCCTGGCTGTCCTGGACCTTGCTTTGTAGCCCAGGCTGACTTCAAACTCGGAGATCGGCTTGCAACTGCCTCCCAAGTGCTGGGATTAAAAGTGTGTGCCACGTTGCCCAGCCTAGGTATGACTTTCTAGTAACTTCATTTTGGGCTTGGTTTTATGATGCTGAGGATGGATCCTAGGGCCTTGAACATTCCAAGTAAGTGCTGTACCCCTTCCTAAGGCCCCTCCTGGGTTTTTATGGTGATTTTATTGCATATCCATGATTGATTAAATCACAGGTCATTGGTGATCAACTTTACCTTCAGCACAAGCCCTGTCCTGAGGTCGCAGGTGGGGCTGAAAGTTCCCACCCATTAATGCCGCTTTAGACATGCTGGTCACCTAGCTCTCATTGGGCGCTACCAGGAGGCTGCCAGGCAGCACTCAACTCATTAGCATATAAAAAGACAAATCACTTTGGAGATTCAAAAGCTTTTTGAAGTTGTAAGCCAGGAAACTGGGATGAAGATCACACATATTTCAAAATATCACAAGTGCTAAGCTTTAAAAAAATTAGAATATAAACATATGTGTATGGTCTAAAAATAATTTATCTCCATCAATCTAAAAGAAAATATTAATGGTTTGCAATAGCCCCAAGGGTGGAAATACAAGATGTCAGTCAGTGGATGAATTAGAAAATAAAATGCGGTGTATTGCTGACAGGGGGCCAAAGGGCCATGCCGGTAATCTCAGCACTTGAGGAGCTGAAGTAGTAGGATAACTACAAATTCAAAGCTACCCTGAGCTACAGGGTAAATGCAAGGCTAGCCTAGGCTATGTAGTAGAGTGAGAGAGGCTGTCTCAAAAACAGGAAGAAAACCACCAAACCAACAAGACAATGGAATATTCAGCCCTCGTGAGACCAAGGCAGGAGAATCAGGAGTCTCAGCTATACATTAAAACTATATAGGGGCTGGAGAGATGGCTCAGAGGTTGAGAGGACTGGCTGCTAGAATTCCAGAGGACCTGGGTTTGATTCCCAGCACCCACACGGTGGCTCACAACTTCTGTATCTTCAATTCTAGGTGGCCTGGTACCTTCACATAGACATACATGTAGCTAAAACCCCAATGCTCATAAAATTAAAAAAAAACCTTATGGCTATACATTAAATTGTTCTCAAAAAGCAGATTTGACAGATGTTATAGATGAATCTTGAAGATATGATAAATAAAATAAGCCAGGCATAAAAAGATAATGGGGTTCTTATAGTCTCCAAACTAGTCAAATTTAGAGACTGAATGATGGGTACCACTGGGGATGGGGGAAGGGAGAACTTGGGATAGTTTTTGATGAATACAGAGGTAGGGCAGTGGGACAAGCCTTTGCTCACGAACCAGGAGGTGAATTCTGTCTTCAAATGCCTATGTAAATGGGACTTTCTTCAGTAACTCCCCACTGAATTACTCTCCTTCCCTGCCTCATCCCCCTTCACTCACTTCGAACCCCAAGAGCCTATGTTCTGCAGTAAGGTAGGCCCGCACAAGCTTAGCGGTTTCTCCTCTCCCTGTTCCTTTGAGATAGTCTCATGTAGTCAAGGCTGGACTTGAACTCCTGATCTTCCTACCACCACATCTAGCATTCAGTCTGTTTTCTGCAGAACCCAGACGAAGACATGCTGGGCATTTCACACTCTCTCCCGCTGATGAGTATTTGAACTGGTTCACATTCTCTTGGGATTGCGGCAGTGGTGTTAGGGTGCACCCTTGTTTGCCAGGATTTCTCCAGAATGTAGGAGTGGAGCAGATGGCCTGCTAGGCCCTAGGCTACATGCACGTCCAGCTTCACTGGTCACCACTCAGTTCCTAAAATGCCGACTTAGATTTCACAGCCAACCCCATCCTCGGTTCCCTCTAGCTGGGTCTGATGGGCCCTCTCTCTGCTCTTGTGGTACAAGTGCATCCTCAGCATCCATAAGGGAGGGCACTTCCCCAACAAACAGCTAAGCTGCTCTCTCTCTCCTCAGAGTCCAGCTCTCTACATCAATTCCTTCAAAGTTTTCCGTTACTCTGGAAACCACAGACTAGGTCAGTCTGCCCTACGTTATGTACCTGTAAGAAGCATATAGCAGCACCCTGATAGAGTGATTGCCAAACATTTGAGAGTGGCTAGACTCTCAATGCTCATGTCTACACACACTCCTTTGCAGTATTTAGTTTGCTTTTTTTTTGTTTTGTTTTGTTTTTGTTTTTTCGAGACAGGGTTTCTCTGTGGCTTTAGAGCCTGTCCTGGAACTAGCTCTGTAGACCAGGCTGGTCTCGAACTCACAGAGATCCGCCTGCCTCTGTCTCCGGAGTGCTGGGATTAAAGGCGTGCGCCACCATCGCCCCGCCGCAGTATTTAGTTTGCAATGTTCCATTGATCTATGCAACTATTAGGACCAACTGTCTTCCTGACTACATTGTAAATTCCTGAAAGCGGTAGATACACGGCAGGTAACTGATAACTGTTAAGTCATTCTTTATTCTAACTCACTTGAATCGTAACTTTTTTAGCACCTGCCTCTACCACCCACCACAGGTTGGCTTGGAACTTGAATAGCTCAACGAAGCCTCAAAGTCAAGAGATCCACCTGCCTCTGCCTCCAGAGTACTAGGATTAAAGACGTGAGCCACCATGCCTGACATTAACATGTTTTTAGATTTTAAAGAAGATTTTATGTGTATAAATGTTTTGTTTGCATTTATGTGTGTGAGCCATCTGTGTGCCTGGTGCCCCGTGGCTACCAGACAAGAGTGTTAGATTCCATGGAACTGGAGAGATATCTGTGAGCTGCCAGGTGGGTGCTGGGAGCCAAATCTCAGTCCTGTACAAGAGTAACATGTGCTCTTAACCACTGAACCATCTTTCTAGCCACTCACTGTTGTAACCAGTAGAATTTACTAAGATTGGGATCAGTGGTAGAGCTTGCCTTGGGTTCTCAACCTAACACTGAAGGGAGTAAAAAGCCAAAAACATCTACTGGGGTCAAGATAACATTACAGACGTGGTCTGTTTCCTCAGGTACACGATTCAGCCCAGTAAGTATTGAGGGAGTGTGCTGGACTGTGATGTGTTTTAGGTGCTAAGCAACGTGGTATTGGACTCCCAGGTCCCCTTTAGTTGGAATTTATTTATAGTGAATAATGCTGACCAGTGTTTGTGGAGTGCTTGGTGTGTGCTGGACACTCTGCAGCACATCATCCACGGCTGTGGTCGGCCTGACAGTGTCTCTTGATAGCTCCTGAGTCCCAGTGTGCACAGCTGATGAACCATACAGATAGGACTTCTCAGCCAATGTTTTCAACTTGGAATTCTCAGTTAGTTTTCAGTTAGATTCCAGAGATTGAGTTTTTTTTTAAAGGTTTTTTTTTTTTTTTTTTTTTTTTTTTTTTTTTTTTT
>NW_026067935.1:7770823-7773593 GCF_014885135.2 Alexandromys fortis
TTTTTTTGTTTTTTTTTTTTTTTTTTTTTTTTTTTTTTTTTTTCCCGAGACAGGGTTTCTCTGTAGCTTTGGAGCCTGTCCTGGAACTAGCTCTTGTAGACCAGGCTGGTCTCGAACTCACAGAGATCCGCCTGCTTCTGCCTCCCGAATGCTGGGATTAAAGGCCTGCGCCACCACCGCCTGGCCTTTATTTGTATTTTTGAGACAAGGTTTCTCAGTGTAGTCCTAGCTGTCTTGGAACTCACTCTGCACAGCAGGCTGGCTTTAAACTTAAGAGATTCACCCCCTGACAGCCCCAGTGCTGGGATTAAAGCAATACCACCACACCCAGCTCCTTGTAACTCTTTATTTTTAGTTTGGTTTTTCGAGACAGGGTTTCTCTGTAGTTTTTCTGGAGCTGTCCTGGAACTAGCTCTTATAGAACAGGCTGGCCTCGAACTCGCAGAGATCCGCCTGCCTCTGCCTCCTGAGTGCTGGGATTAAAGGTGTGCGCCACCACCACCCGGCTGAATTTTTAAAAAAGATTTGTAAATAGCCAGGCATAGTGGTACACAACTTTAATCCCAATACTTAGGAAGCAGAGACTGGAAGATCTCTCAGTTTGACGCCAGCCCGGTCTATACAGTGAGTTCCAGGACAGCCAGAGCAATCTGTCTCAAAGAGATTTGTACATACTTAAATTTTTTTTTTTTTCGAGACAGGGTTTCTCTGAGGTTTTGGAGCCTGTCCTTGAACTAGCTCTTATAGACCAGGCTGGTCTCGAACTCACAGAGATCCGCCTGCCTCTGCCTCCCGAGTGCTGGGATTAAAGGCGTGCGCCACCACCGCCCAGCTACTTAAATTATTTTTATACTTAAAAAGGTTTATTTTGTATAGTGTTTTGCCTGCACAGGAGAGGAAGACAACATATCTCATTATAGATAGCTGTGAGCTGCCATGTGGTTGCTGGAATTGAACTCAGGACCTCTAGGAAGAACAGTCAGTGCTCTTAATTCTGAGCCATTTCCCCAGCCCCTCTTTTTTTTTTTATACTTATTTAATGTGTATGCATGTTTTCCTTGCATGTATGCATACCTCATATGTGCTTAAAGATGTTTGTGAGTCACCATGTTGGTGCTGAGGACTGAACCCAGGCTCTTTGACAAGAACAGCTAGTGCTATTTTTGTAGGTAGCTTTCTTTTCTTTTTTTATTTTTTAGAAAGGTTTATCTGTATAACAGCTCTGGCTGTCCTGGAATTCCCTGTGTAGACCAGGTTGGCCTTGAACTCACAGAGATCCACCTCCCTTTCCTTCCTGAAAGCTGGGAATAAAGGCGTGTTGTATTGTATTCCCCCCCCCCCCCCCAGCTCAACAAGTTCTCTTAACCGATGAGCCATCTTTCTAGCCCAGGTACTTTAAAGGGTGTAGTCTGTGAACCAGATCCAAGGGGCTGAAATCAAGATCTGTTTTTGCAAGGAATTTTCACTCATAATAAGAGGCAGATATTAGACAGCTAAGAGTTTCTCTTGGAGTTGGGGAGAAGAGCCAACTGTCCCTTTTAGAGCATTCCGTCCTCCCTAGGGGGAGCCTGTTCTCTGCCAGGAATAGGTGGCATGGGGAGGGAGGGGAATGGAGGGTTTCCTGTAAAGGCTGCTGTGCGCGCGTATCAAGTTCATGGTTTTTGAATGATCTGTGAATTGATGTCACTTTGGAAAGGGTTAAAGTCACCGACACCACCTACAAAAGCTATTTATCCAGGGAGAGGAAGCTAAGCACTGTGGGAAGGATAGTGAGGGCATTGGGGAGAATGGTAGGGTTGTGGGCTCCATTTGTGCTAGAGTTTTAAAGTAAACAGACAGAGGTGCTGTTGGAGGAGACACACAGGGATGGGGAACGCAGCCAGGTGCTTGCCCATCATGCACAAAGTCCCCGACCGTAGGTTCAGTCCTCAGTACTGGAAAGCTCGGCACCTGGGGGAGGATCTCCCTGATCTGAAGGCAGTCTGGTGACCGCAGAGGCAACAAGATGCATGCGACTCTTTCCACTGCCACAGGTTCAGCATTTGTGGATCGGGTGATTACTGTGTGCGTGTGTTATGGACAGATGCTGGGACGCACACACGCACTGGGACCAGAGGAGGACATATGGTGTCCTCATCCTCATCTCATCCTTTGAGTCAGGGTCCCTCTCTCTCTGAAGGTGAAGCTCATGTTTCCTGATAGGCTAGCAGCCAGTGAGCTGCAACAATCCTGTCTCTACCCCTGCACAGTAGTGGTGTGTAAGATCAGGCTCAGCTTATGTAGGTGTTAGGAGCCAAAATTCATCGTTGCTCACCAAGCACTCTTAACCACTACGCCGCTTTTCCTGCCCCTATTTATTAGTTTCTTTTTTGTCCTAGGGGTTGAACACGGGAACTCATCCATCCATGCTAAGCACTTTATCTCCAACCTCAGAAAACATAAAGAGTTCCACCTGGAGTTAGGTGTTAGTGTATGCTGTAGTCCTGTTACTGATGAGGCTGAGGGCAAGTGCTTCTCTCTGAGTTCAAGGATAGCTTGGTCAACATAGGTCAGCCAAAGCTATACAGGGAGGCTCTGTCTCAAAGCAACAATAAAGAACCAACGAGGGGGCTGGAGAGATGGCTCAGAGGTTAAGAGTATTGCCTGCTCTTCCAAAGGTCCTGAGTTCAATTCCCAGCAACCACATGGTGGCTCACAACCATCTGTAATGGGGTCTAGTGCCCTCTTCTGGCCTGCAGGCATACAGACAGAATATTGTATACATAAAAAA
>NW_026067935.1:7776614-7793579 GCF_014885135.2 Alexandromys fortis
TTTGGTTTTTCGAGACAGGGTTTCTCTGTAGCTTTGGTGCCTGTCCTGGAACTAGCTCTTGTAGACCAGGCTGGCCTCGAACTCCCAGAGATCCGCCTGCCTCTGCCTCCCGAGTGCTGGGATTAAAGGCGTGCGCCACCACCGCCCGGCTCGATTTAATTTTTTTTTTGTGTGTGTATGTGTGTTTTTGACAGGTCCTTGAGTTTATCCATAGGATGCAGATCATCCCTTGGATGTTTATTTTTAAGGCGTGGGCAGGTGAGCCAGCCCCACCCAACTGGTACCTGGCCAGGCTCACAGGCATAGAAACAAACGCTTTGAAGTCTAAGGTTGCAGAATTCACATTATACCATATGAGCTCTCCCATATAACTGTTGCTGGGATCTTTGCCTCCATGGGCTCTTCTTTCATTCAATTACTGTTTTGGGATAGTTGATTACAGAGATGCTAAGTCAAATGGGACCTTGACTCATGCATAAATAGCCTGGTAGGTACTTTAAGAGCAATATTGGCAAATACCCTAAGGCTTCACTGTTTTAAGTTTTCTGTTTGCTTGCAGCTCTGGGGTTGGATCCAGGGCCTTGCACATGGTGCTAGGCAAGAGCTGTCTCACTGAGCTAGAACTCTAGCCCATTAATTTTTTTTTTTATTTTGAGATAGGTTTTCATTATATTGCTCAGGCATGCACTACCATGCCCAGCTTAAATATGAATATTTTTGCTACAAGTGTATTTTAATAGAGTGAGTTCTTGGTTATCATTACAAGTAGCTGGGTTCTACCCCATGAGCATGTGCATGTGTGTACACACATCAGGGCAACTGTAATTGACAGCATAGGTATATAATATTCCTATCTTTTTTTATGTCATACTCCCACAGGCAGGCTTACACAGTGGCCAGTCTTGTGTGCTTTGGATACAAGCTCTTGGTTCAAATCCTACAGCGAGAGTATCATTGTGGTCAAACAACTTAGTGTTTCTTTGAGCCTTAGCTATAAATGGGGAGAAATTGGCTAAGATTTAAAGAGATGGCAGATAGGAAAGGCTTTGCCCACAGACACCGTACGTTCTTAAAAGCTTGGAGCTAGAAGCTGTGAGAGTCCAGAGGCAGGAGGCTCTTGCAGAGTTTGAGATCTGCCTGGTTTAGCAAGTTCCAGGCTATCTAGGGCTGGGGAGAGACCCTGTCTTACAAAGAGGACAGCCAATGATCTGAGAACGGTTTATTTTTTTCCTAGTCCAGATGAGTGCTCCATCCAGACTCACAGTCATCCTGTTAAGCCATGTCGGCCTCCCCCCACTCCACAGTGTGTGTGTGGTGTGTGTGCGTAAGCGAAGCTGCTCCGTCTGTGTTTTCTCTGTGTGTGTGTAACTGAAGCTGTTGCTTCTATGTTTTCTGTCTTTGAACAGAGGATGGAGGGAACGACTGAATGAGTAGAACACAGGCGGGATTCGACTGGGCCTTTTACAAGACCAGGCAGGAAGATACAGGAAGCCATTATTACTTTGTTTCCAGTGGGGCTGGCTTGGTGTTTTCTGCATTAAAAGTTCATCTTTTCTCTTCCTCTCACCTATTCTAAGCTCCTGGGGGGACAATCAGCCAAAGTTACAGCTCAAGGGTCTGGCCCTTCCCCCTCTGGTCCAAAATAACCTCCTCTGCCACTTGGAGCGAATGCTTGGAATTCTTTCAACTGAGGACAGAGCCTTTCATCTGCCAATTACTGATAAAGAGAAAATGCAAATACGCTGGAGAAGGTGATCCATCAAGGGTCCAACATTTACTGACTGACCACTTAGACCCAGCCGAGGGGTAGGCATTCTGGGGGAGTCAAAGGGGAACAAACTGCCGGCTGGCCCATTCTTTTAGGTTTGTGGTTTCCTGGAGGTCTGTAAAGGGAGGGGACTATATCAGGTGACTAGTCAACAACCCCTCCCCACTCTCTACACGCCAGGAGGTGATATATAGCTTTGATATATGGAGGTGGTTAACTGCTTTTATATGAAGGTGACTAACATTAAACTTTTTTCTAATGCCAGCATTTTGGGGGATTCTAGGAAGCCAAAGGGGGAGAAAGAGCCTTAGGGAGGAAGATGACGAAGGAGGATCAAGTGTCCCATTTGACAGTTTTGCTTTAAGTCTGCACTGATTCTCAATTCAAGCCCTCCTTTAAGCCAGGTTTAATTCATTGTGAAGCATAAATGAAGGTGGTGAACATTTTAAAGGGCCAGCTGTTTGCCGGGCGGTGGTGGCACACGCCTTTAATCCCAGCCGTTGGGAGGCAGAGGCAGGAGGATCTCTGTGAGTGTGAGGCCAGCCTTGTCCACAGAGAGCGAGTTCCAGGACAGGCTCCAAAGTCAAAGAAAAACCCTCTCTCGAAACCCCCCCCCCCAAGGGGCAAGCTGTGGGATTGTGGGTGAATGGTTTTGCCTTTCTAATCTGTTTACAAAACAGACCTACAAGTCAACAAGACATTTCCTTTAAAAGATTCCCAGAAGAGGGGGCAAATAAAAATGATCCATGTTATCTATCTATCTATCTATCTATCTATCTATCTATCTATCTACTTTTGGTGTTGAAACCAGGGCCTTATAGTTGCTAGGCCAAACTCCATCCCAGTGGTCCCAGGTTTTCAGCAGAGGGATGGTTAGAAAGACTGCCTGCAGCTGAAAGCTATGGAGATGTGATTTCAGTTTGGTGACAAAGTTGGAAGCTTGTTGCCTCATGCCAAGGTAAAAGGTTTCTGCTGCTAACATGTGTGGATGGAATTAAACTTCAGAGACTAGTTTTGGGCACAGGCAGAAAAAGGGAAGGCCATTCTAACGTGAGGGAGGGAGAAGTATATTGTCTCTGGGGTGAGTCAGGGCTCACAACTCAGCTCGGGTGGCAAGGCCACTTCCTCCCCACATCTGTCTGAGCTAGCGCTTGTCGACACTGGGACAAGATAAAAAGAACAACCACCCAGATTCACAATGTCTTGCATCGAGGTTTCTCAATGTGCAAACTGACCTGCTTTAACTTGTGTACTGGACAAGAAGCTGCAATCGGCACCTCCTAGGATCATCTAAGGGGTCTCGGAGTATTCCCGGTGCTATGTCATAGGCCTTGCAGGAGACAGAGGCTGGGTGGGAACTAAGTTTAGGGCCAGCTTTTCTCATAATTAAAATGGACCTGATTTGTCCATTTTGGTATTTACAGGATCACCCAGGTCCAATTCTGGGAGCAGTCACAAGCACTACTTAAGGGGACGAAGGAGCATTGGGGGGGGGTCTGATATTCTGTGCATATTCAGAGGGTGCCCCTACCTCCGCTAAGAAACAATATGGCTTAATCAAGGTGTGCTATCTCAGCAAGCCGCGAATATCCTCACCGCTTTACTATTAAATTGCCAAACAAAGAGCTTACCTTTCTCCTGCGTGAGTTGCATTGCAGACGCTAACTCCGATTCTCTATTTCCCTCCCGTATATCGATTTATCTCTTCTCAGCGAGTGTAGAGACTTTTTTCTTTTCTTGCCCAACTTCTTATTTCAAGGCTCTTCAACTGAGGCTGTCCGAATGAATGAATGAATGAAAGGCTGTCTTCCGGTCAGCTGCAAGCTGAAAAGGCTGTGGACTGGCTGTATTTCCTGTACCTATGCGTGTATGCCCATATTATTATTTCAGACCGGAGAAAAGTTATGCAGTCTGTACGGATACAGAGCTGCGCTAATTTCTTTCTGAGCCCCTTAGATACCTCTTCCATATGGCAGGTTCGCAAATGGATAGGGGTTTGGACAGGCTGGCCCCTCCCCCCTAGACATGCAGTATAAAAGCAAAATCAGAAAAAGAAATTATACGTACAAAATACTTTGAATTTAGGTCGCCAGCACAGGTAATAAGGTGAGGTAGACTCAGGAAGAAAGAAAGGGGCAGCCGTGGGTAATCCGAGAAAGGGGGCAGGGGCAGAGGTGGGGGGTCGTTTTGGGGGGTGCCAGGCCCCGGGGGCTTTCACGCCAGCAGGCTCGGCTAGCATTTCCGTGCCTCCCGCTGAGGCCATCCGTGCAAAGCTGCACCTCCCTCTCCACCCCCTCCTCTCTTTCCCTCCCTCCCTGCCCCGCCATCTCTGGGATGCGCCCGCCGCCTGCAACTCAACCCTCCAAAAGTCAGCTCCCGGGCGGCGGCGGCGCCTGCGTGCAGAGGCGCACTCGTGACCCAACAACAAAACAGCGATGCCAAGGCGCTAACGGCGCCGGGTGCGTCCCAGGCTCCCTTCTGGCCCCACACCTCCTACGGCTGTGGTCCCCGACACCCCCAACCCGAGCCCCCCTTCTCCCCAACTAGCCCTGCCGCAAGCTCCGAGCGCGATCTGCAACAATGTTTACGTTCCGGGGATTATGACGTCGACGCCTCCCCCCCCACAACTGCTGAAAATGGTTTCCTAGGACTTTGCAAACGGATCTGCTTAAGTGTTGGTGCAAAACTTTGTAGATATCGGCTCTGGCTTGCTCTATTTATTTATTTTTTGGTTTCTTTTCTTTAGTCTTCCCTCCTTTCCCCCTCCGCCAAAATGCAGGGGGCAGGAGTGTTGACAATTAATTGGTGAACTCTCCTAAAAAAATGGAGGCAGAGAAAGACTCTGGAAGAAGATTGGTGTGTAGCTTTTTTTTTTTTTTCCCAAATCTGTATCTGGTATATGATCGATTATTTATTTATTTTTTTGGTTGTTTCTTGCTGCCTTTTCTTTCCTTTTCTGTATTTTGCAAGAGGACCGGAAAAAAATAATAAATTGCATGCAAAAGGAAGCAAGCCGTTTACTCCTCCAGTCTCTTGTGAGGCTCAGGGTCTCAGACACTTAAGTGGGGAGGAGGTCGCGCCGAAAGGCGTGGAGGGGGCTGAGCGGGCTTGGGGTTCGCCTGGGATCTGGGGGGTTGCGGGGCTCGGAGCTGGGCGGCGGAGGGAGGAGGAAGAGGGATGCGGGGAGTGGTGGGGGAGACTCCTTAGGAAGTGAGTGTGCGCGCGCGCTTGTGGGGAGATGAGGCAGCTGCTGGTGCGTTTTGGGGTCTCTGATGGAAGCTTTGTGGTGGGCCAGCTGCCTCTCTCTCCCCAAGCTCTTAACCTTCTCCCCTCTCCTCCTCTTCTTGCACTAGCGGTCGGTCGGCGGGGGCGGCTAGGGTCTCAACCCTTCCGTTTCAGCTTTCCAGCTTTTCTGTAGCTCCGGAGCGGCTCCAGCTTTAGAAATGCCGCCGGCCCTGGGTTCCGGCTTCCCGGGTTGGCCGCTGTGGCCGCCGGGGCTGCTGTTACCGCTGAGCCGGGCGCTGCAGCGGCTTCTCTCGGGGCCTACATCTGCCCCGCCAGCTCATGCCCCGAAACCCCTTTAGGGGTTACATAACCAGGCTCCCTGTGGAGCGGGCAAAGCTCTGGACATCACTGGGGTAGGGGCAAAGGAAAGCCCCCAAATAGCATTTCCACGGCTTCAAAAGATGCAGGAAGGGAGTGCTTCGAGTATAGACATTTGGGCCTTGGGGGTGTGAGCCCCTTTTTCTGCTTTTCAGCATCTTTGGCATTTGCGCAAAGTTGTTCAGATTGCAATACTGGGGTACAGTGGGCGCGCGGCTCTTGCACCTGTTTGTGGTGGGCCCAGGGTGAGAGGAGACCCCTAAGTCCTCTCAGTAATGTCCCGGGTTCTCTGGTTGGGTCCCGCAGCGTGCGATTGACCGCCAGAGATACGACGAAAACGAGGACTTGTCGGACGTGGAGGAAATCGTCAGCGTCCGTGGCTTCAGCCTGGAGGAGAAGCTACATAGCCAGCTGTACCAGGGGGACTTCGTGCATGCCATGGAGGGCAAAGGTGAGGTGCCCCCTCTCCTGGCTGCAGTCTGTGCAGAGGGCCAGCGCGCACGTGGGGAGGGAGCTGCCTGTGGCTGGGTTCGTATTTCGCGCCCGCGTCCCCCATTCCAGGGGATCCGGTGACGAAACGAGACCGAGCACTGGGGGTGGGGGGGGTGGTAAGGGAGGAGGGCAAGCAGGAAGAGGGCTGGGCCTGGCGTGGGCCTAGGCCCTGATTGTACCCATCACTAACATCAGGGTGGTCATTGCCAAGGGGCTAGCCGACTGAGAGGGACGGGGGACAGACACTGGGACTGAGGGAGGATGTGAGCGCAGCATCCTTTCTCTCCCAAGCCGGTTGCGCTGTCTGTGCTCGCTGCCAGAGGTGCAGCGCCTGGCAGGAGCCTTCTGAACGTCCTTGGGACATGGGGTGAGGGCGTGTGCTTGAAACCTCCCATACAAACCCCTGTCATCCTGGACCCTGAGGGTTATGAACTGGAATGGGCTTAGGGATTGGAGATAGCAGCATCTTCGGTTAGGGTTACGCCCCTTAGAGGCTTGAGTCTGAGCCTTTGGTCCGTAGTGCCTTTCCCCCTTCAAGGGCCCTGCCCTGCGGCATGGGAGAAGGGACTAAGTGGGCTGTTGGGAGTTCTTGGCACTACACCCTCCTCCCAAGCCTGAGACCTCTAGCGCCCCAACTGTGACCGCACTGAGTAGTGGGGTCTAGGCTATATATGTGATGAATTACCCGATCAGGCCTAAAGGTAAAATCCCTGTGCCTTGGCAGTTTGAATGAAGACTTAGGTATCTCTCTGGAAACAGGGTCTTTTTCCATGCCTGAGAGCTCTGTGCTCTGACCTTCCCAGTATGGAGCAGAAGCTGGGTAGGCTCCGGTTTTGGAGGGACTCCTGGCTTTGGGCTTCTCCCTCTCCTACTGACGGTGTGGGTGTGGCTGAGGATGGTTCTTAGATGTGCTGGGTGATGCTCCTGTTTGAGGCTTGGTTTTAGGAGCCCCGAACCACCCCAGCCAGCGTCCTGGGGTTCCTTTGTGGACCCTGGTCCCAGAACCTATCTTCTTGGCTTTGGGAGCAGCCCTTGCTTACCCAGGCCTTTCTAGAGTGTTTGGATATTTTTTTTTTTAAAGTTTCCTTTCAATTACTCATTTTCCATTTTGTGTTTCCCCATCCCCCTTGGAAACCCCTGTCCTCACAGTGAGCTGACAGCAGGGGCAGTGCCTCCCTCCTCCAGGTTCTGCTTGAGTGGCTGAGGCCTAGAGTTAGCCCTGGAGGAGACTGTCCCGGCTTTGCATTTTTGAAGTTTCTCTTTTGTGCTCTTGGCCTCCTGGGGCTCTGGTGGAGTTAGGGAGAAGTGGGGGGGAGGGAAGAAGACATTTTTTTTCCCAAGAAATTTCACCCAAAAGCAGGGTGTCAGCCCCAACCACATTTCTATTTTCTCTGTATAAATGGGATTTTAATTCTCCTTTTCTCCCTCCACTTTACTGATCTTGGCAGAGCCTATGAGGATACGGTGTGCAGGCTCTTGGTGGTCATCTGTCAGCAATCCTCCGGCCCAGTTGTGGAAGCTGAAACTGTGGGGGTTGGTGGGGAGTCGGGTATGAGGGCTGGAAAGGTTCCATTAGGGAGCTCCGAAGGGCATCCTTCTAGCCGCTGTCCTGGCTGCTTTCAAAGGAGAGGGCCTTAGGGTTCTGCTTGTTAATTCAGACCTGGCCCCAAAACTGGAGGGAGGAGTTGAAATGCAGAAGGAACCTTTAGCATGGATTCAAAACAGAAGCTTCTCTGACTTCTCTTCCTTTAAATCCAGAGGAATCCCCATTCACTGGGAGCCCCTGGGGATCTGAGCCTCTGGGGTCAGGGCTTTCCAGGCTCTGGGTTTTGTTCTCTCTCTTCGGAGCCTATGGCTCTGGCCTCCTCCTCCCCCAAGGCTGCCCTGGTGAACTGTTTCACTGGGACCAAGGCTTCCTTGGCTCCAGGACTGTCTTTCTCCTTTCTGACCAGCTTGGAGAGGACCTGTGCTCTTGGTGCCTTGTGTTAGTTGATTTGGGAGAAAGGAGGGTGTGTCTTAGCACCTCTCACCTCCATTGTCAGGGAGATGGTTGGGTCAGAGCCCCTGGCTTAGAAATTGATGTAGGAAAGAAATGAGGCACAGGCTGAGGGGCTTTGGGTAGGATATTGTGAGTGAGGGCGTCTGAACCATGCAAATAGAAAACTGCCTGGTGAATTTTTTTCGGGAAGTGGGGTCTTCCTGTGCTCCGTCTTCACAGTTCACTAGCTCATCCCTCCTGGTTATCCAACTGAAGCTAGTATTACGACGGGCTCCAGCAGCATTTCACTATGGGAAGACAACAAAGCTGTGCCCAGTTCCCTAGTTATTTTGGCACCAAATACATAGTTTCCAGGGAAACCGGCTTTTTCCCACTCCCCTTCACTATGCAGGATATTACAATAAGATTTTCCCTGATGTTCAGCTCCAACGAGAGCCCTCCTCCCTGGTCTCTGTGGGGCTTCAGATCCTCCCAGGTAGCAGGCTTCAGTTTTGCTGTCCTCCTGTCCCAACTCTGTTTGGGACGTGTTTGTCCCTATTTCTCAACAGTAGCTGGTGAGTTTTCAGCACAGAGTTCTTGATTAAGTCTCCTCCGCTGGCCTCAGGCTGTTCATTGACAAGTTGGGACCCGTGGGGCATGCCGAGAATGAGTAGGCAGAAGAGCTGATGGAGGATGCTGTTTGGCTTTGCCTTGTCTATCTTATTTCGCCACAGGTTTTATTGTTTGTTTTATTTTATTTTTATTTTGGTTTTATCTTCTAGCTGGTACCTATATCCAGTGTATATGGCTTGTTCTTTATTTTTCCCCCCTCACTGATGGGTTGTGGTTCATTTGCTCTTCAATAACTTAACCAAATAATTGTTTTTAATTCAAATATCCAAACAGATTTTAACTATGAGTACGTACAGAGAGAAGCTCTCAGGGTTCCCCTGGTTTTTCGAGACAAGGATGGACTAGGAATCAAGTAAGTTGCTAAATTAACCCCTTCTTCCCTGATCCTCCTCCTCCCTGTCAGAATTTCTAGCTCGGGATGTGTTCTCTCTCTCCTGTCTTCTCATGCCCCAGCACTTCCAGAAGGACTTTTTCCTAAGACCTGAGAACAGCTTCTCCTTGTTCAAGACCTGCTTGAGAAAAACTGCCAAAAAGTGATCTTTTTCAGGAGCTAGGGAGAGAGGTCCTAGGGCGTTTAAACAGCGATAGACCTCCCCCATTCCTGTCTGGTCTAGCCTGGTCATTTCAGCAGTGTTTGATCTCCCAGCCCTTTCTGGTCTAGCCTGATCCCACATAGCAACTTCTTAGTGAGCATTGTTCCTCGCCTGCTTAAATCAGAGTGAGGGTAGTAAAGGGACCAGCCACCCAGTCTGGGGCACCAGAATGCATGCTTCCTCAACATACTCCCAATGTGTGGGAAATGGGCCTCTTTCTGTGAAGGGTGTGTGTGTTTTCTCCCCTTTCCCTGCCTGCCTCTGTCTGTCTTATGTTCTGGAGGAGAACTGCCAACTTTCTGGGTTGGGGAGAGATTGAGGCAGGCTGGAAGAACAGGTTCCTCTCCTTGGGCAGGGATAGGAAAGGATAGGCTGCCTCCCTCTGCAGCATCTATGACCAGGCTCGTTCATGTATGTTCCTACCAGAGGCACAAGACTTTCAGTATCAACTTTACCATACAGTCCTGGCTAGCTTGGAGCTCATTATGTAGACCTGGCTGCCTCAGACTTAGAGATCTTCCTGCCTCTTTCTGGGTGCTGCAGTTAAAGGTGTGTGACACCCTGTCTGCCTTTCAGTAATTCCTTTGTTTTGTTTCTGTTTCCGAGAGGGCAGGCTGGCCTCACACTTAACTAGGAGGTTAAGGATGACCTTGAGGTCCTGTTCCTCCTGCCTTTACTCCCAAGTGCTGGGATTGTAGGCAAAGGCCACAGTCCATAAAGACATGATGTCCCCTTTTCTGACTCTGACTTGATTTATTATTTAATTAGTTAATTAATTAATTAAAAATATTTATTTATTTATTGTGTGTACAATATTCTATCTGTGTGTATGACTGAAAGCCAGAAGAGGGCACCAGACCACATTACAGATGGTTGTGAGCCACCATGTGGTTGCTGGGAATTGAACTCAGGACCTTTGGAAGAGCAGGCAATGCTCTTAACCTCTGAGCCATCTCTCCAGCCCTAATTTATTTATTTTTGAAATAGTTTATTGCTATGTAGCCAAGGTTGGCCTGAAACTCAAAAATTTTCCTGTTTGAGTCCTCCAAATGTGTTTCCTCTGAGATAAATGGTCTCCCCTGTTTTCCATACCATACTGTATGGAATCTTTTTTTCCCTTCTGTGCAGCCCCTGGTTGTCCTCTGCCTCCCAAGTGCTGGAATTAAAGGTGTGCACCAGCATCGCCCAGCTGGAAAGTATTTTCTTTTCTTTCTTTCTTCCTTTTTTTTCTTTCTTTCTTTCCTCCTCCTCCTCCTCCTCCTCCTTCTCCTCCTCCTCCCTCCTCCTGCTGCTGCTGCTGCTGCTGCTGACAGGGTTTTTCTGTAGCTTTGGAGCTTGTCCTGGAACTTGCTCTTGTAGATCAGCAGGCTGGCCTTGAATTCACAGAGATCCGCCTGCCTCTGCCTCCTGAATGCTGGGGTTAAAGGCGTGCGCCACTACTGTCTGGCTGAAAGTATTTTCTAAAAGTGAAAGAGACATCCTAAATTAAAGCAGGTGTTTGGTCCTTGACACCACGCTTCAGTTTTCTTGCTGTAGAGTTGGCCAGTGATGTCCCACCCTTCCTGAGGCTCAGCTTTGGTCTTTCTTTTATTTTTTATTTTATTTATTTATTATGTATACAATGTTCTGTCTGCATGTATGGCTGCAGGCCAGAAGAGGGCACTAGATCTAATTACAAATGGTTGTGAGCCACAATGTGGTTGCTGGGAATTGAACTCAGGACCTTTGGAAGAACAGCCAGTGCGCTTAACCTCTGAGCCATCTCTCCAGCCCTGGTCTTTCGTTTATAATAGAGAGTATACTCCATGATTCTGGGCGCCTTCCCTTAAGGTACCTTCCTGCTTTACCAGGTTTCATTCTGGGTTATCTCATTCTCAGCATAGAGCAAAGAACCCCTTTTGGAAAAATGGCTTCCCCCTGGATCCAGGGTAGAGTCTAGCTCTGTGGGTTTATTTTATCTATCTAGTTTTTTAATTTATTTTTATTTTCATTTTGTGTTCATTGGTGTTTTGCCTACATATGTCTGTGTGGGGGTGTCAGAAGCCCTGTAGTTGGAGTTGTGGGCTGTGATGTGGGTGCTAGGAATTGAACCTGGGTCCTCTGGAAGAGCAGTTGGTGCTCATAAGTGCAGAGCCATCTCTTCAGCTCCTGTTTATTTATTTTGTAACCAGATATTTATGCCTGTCTCTCTCTAGGATGCCAGACCCTGATTTCACAGTCAGAGACGTCAAACTCCTTGTGGGTAAGTGCTGCCAGTGGGGCAGGAGAAGGGAAGGGGCAGTATTCGCAACTGCCCATTTAGAAACAACCTCCTCTCTGGAGGAGGTTGGAGCAGGTGTTAGCTGCAACCGTCTGATTCTGGAGAACAGGTCGGATCGCAAAGTCCTGAGAAGGTGTACGGGAGGGTGTTTTTGCCAGCACGGTTTTTATGAGGCTATTTGGACCCAGGCTCTTTCTCGGGCGTCAGCAGTGCAATTTCCCTTTGCGTTTGTTTGTGGGTTGCTGGGTAAACACTGGTGCTTCATGACCCCTAAAAGACTTTGATGCGTTCAAGGGGGAGGGACTATGCGTCCTGCTTCTTCAGGGTTCTGGACAGGCCTAGGGTGGGGCTTCCACTGGGTGTGCAGCAGATGCCTGTTAACCCTCTGAGAGCCTGCAGAGAGCACCTGTGGCTTGCCTCTCAGCCTTCACCAGGGAGAAGAAAGTCCTTCAGTACCCCACTCTTTCTAGAAAACCCTTTCTTACCTATGTGGTAGGCTGAGACTGTAACTGACAAGGCCCCTGCCCTATTTGCTAGGACAGGAGTCTATAAAGAAGTTAACCACACGTCTTTCCAGTGATGGAAAGGACTTTGAAGAAGCAGTGCAGGGTGATGGGTCGAGCATGGTGGGGCTGCAGGCGGGGTCGTCAGAGATGAGAGGAGGCATTTGAGCCGATTCCTGAGCTGAAGCAATCAGCTCTGGGTGCCTGGAGAGCGGGCTCACTTGCTGCTCTTCCAGAAGGCTTGAGCTTGTTTCTCAGCGCTTACGTCAGGCTGCTCACAACCACCTGTAACCCAGCGCCGGTGGATTTGACACGCTCCTCTGGCCTCTGTAGGCACCAGCGTACATACAGAAACACATGAATCATGGAAAAGAATAGTCTAAGCTGTGAGATGAGCAGGAGAAAAGGCCAGGGGGACAAACTTGACATTTCAACTTAAATGACAGAGTAGAAAGTGGTAGAAGAGCTGGCGGAGGCCCCAGGGCCAGGTCATCAGGGCCCTGGAGGCCCTGGGGAAATTTGGACTTGGCTGTTGAAGATGATGAGAAGCCTTGGGGAGATGAAAACTGGGGTGAGGGTGAACCTGTGACTTATTTTCTTTGGGGGTATTGGCACTTTTAAATCAAGTTAATTAATCAGGTAATTAATTAATTTTTGGTATTTAATTAATT
The DNA here is from genome assembly GCF_014885135.2 of Alexandromys fortis. NCBI lineage: Eukaryota > Metazoa > Chordata > Mammalia > Rodentia > Cricetidae > Alexandromys > Alexandromys fortis. The sequence continues at coordinate 7,789,116 of NW_026067935.1, forward strand.
TAATTGTGGTTTAATTAAACCAAGGCCCTCATACATGCCAGCCAAGTAAGTTTTCTACAAACTGAGTTATATTCTTTTTTTTTTGAAGTTAAAATAAAATCCATGTAACCAAACGCTATTTAAAGTATACAGTTCAGTGGTTTTTTGTTTTAATATTCATGTTTTACAGCCGTCAGCACTATCTAATTCCAGACTAGCACAAACCTGTAGCTCCGAATTGTATTTTCCTTCATTTCCTTTGTATTGAATGACCACGTTTTGTCTGTCCGTTTACTCACGGATGGACATTTTGCTGTTATGAATAATGCAATGAATATTTATGCACAAGGTTTTATGAGTATCAGTTTCTCTTGAGTCTTGGGAAGGAAACTGCTGAGTCTTAGGGCATCTTCGTGTGTTTTCTGTTGCTGCGACAGACTGCCCTAAGCCTAGCAATTTTACAGAGGAGAGGTGGCTTTGGTCCGTGGTCTTGAGACTGTCAAGTCCAACAGCATAGCGTAGAAAAACGTGGCAGAAAGAGAGGGGCCAAGCAGGGGTGTGCAGAACCAAAGGAACATCTTGCTGTAGAGCAACTCTACTTCAGTCCCTGCAGACGTTTATCCATTCCTAAGGGGTCAACCCTGAAGACCTAAATACCTCCCAGTAGGCCTGCTTCCCACCTTCAGTACGGAGATACTGAGTTTCCAACGTGAACTCCTGGGAGTCACTCACACAAAGTATCAGGCAGCTGACTAACCGTTAACTGCCAACCTGTGTGCCATCAAGTCTTTATCAGTCGGATCTGTATGAGTGTCCAGATTGCTCCTCCTCTACACTTGTGCTTATTATGGTCTGTTTTGGTTTTGTTTTTTGCTTTTGCCTCCAAATTAGTTTTGTTTCTTGGGGTTTGTGTTTATTTGTGTTTGAAGCAGGGTCTCATGATAAAGTCCAGACTGGTCTAGACTTGCCATTCTCCTGCCTCAGCCTTGTTATTACAGGTGTGTGCTACCAGACCCCATCTGTGTTTTTGATGACCACTGGCCATGCCAGTGGGTATGGACCGGAGTGACTGGATTGAAAACCACACACGTGGGAGATGAAGGCAGCTGGCTAGTGGCATGTCAGACAGTTTGGTCGGAAACATTAGGGCCGTTGCTCTTTTAGGTTTTGAAGACTGTGTAACCAGGTTTGGTGGTCTTGAATTCACTGTGATCCTCCTGCTTTAGCCTTCCAAGTGTTGAGATTATAGACATGTGCTACTGTTTGGCTCCAGCTTTCTTAAATAATGTTGCCTACCTGGACTCTGTAATACGCGTTCCAAGCCTTTTGTAGATGTGGTATGCTCTGACTGCGTCCAGGCTGCCTCTCTTTTCCCTTGGTCCTCGTGCATCTCCTGGTGGAAGCAGGAAGACCCCGTTAGAGAGTTCCAGCATCCTTGCAGACTAGAATTGTACGTTGGGCAGGAAAGCAGGGCCTGCTAACCAGCTTCCGTCTGTCAGTATTCTTTTTCCCCCTTTGTTTTCATTTTGAGACAAGGTCTTACCCTATAGCCCAGGCTGATCTTCAGCTCACATTAATCTTCCTCCGCCTCCTAGATGGTGGGATTATGGGTATGAACCATCATGCCTAGCTCTCTTAGCATGTCTGGGGCCATTCTCTGCATGTATATGCTTTAGGAAGGCACGAGGAGTTTGGACACTGATGTTGGTGGCTGCAGTTCTCCTGGGCTATTACGGTTGTCCATTGTGGTCTCTGACCGCACAGTCCCTGCACGGTGGTGATAGGCGCGGTTATCATAGGTGACAGAGTTGACAGGTGTAACTCAGGCTGGCTTAAACAGAACAGAATAGCTGATTTATGTGTTAGATCTAGGCTGTAACCTTCAGGCACTTACAGACCTAGACTTCCTAAGTCTGTCCTAGAGGAAGTTGTCTCCAGAGGTCACCTCTTGCCTCGGGCTCTGCGGAGGGCCCTCATCTTCAGAACTGTCTTTCTCCTTTCTTTTCTTTTCTGCACAGTTTCTCTTTGTTCTTTTCTTTTCCTGAGTTGTTTTGGGCAGTGCTGCTCCTTGTGAAGGTAAAGACAGAACCAGGAGCCCCAGGCTGACACTTGGCTACCACAGGCTCCTCCTTCCTGACTGCCATGTCTCTGGGATGGCAGATAGTTCAGCACCATTCCAAACTTGAAGCTGGTAGCTCGGGACAGTAAGTAAGCCCTAGGGACGGATAAGCCTTGCAGCCAGTGAGGAAGCAGCAGTTTTCCAGGGTGTCTCAGACAGAGATCCTTTCCTAGCGTTAACTCAGGCCTTCTACTAGGAGGGCAGTGTTGGGGTGGCTGTCCCACCAACTTCAGGAGGGGGTTAGGTAGATGGAGAGCGAAACACTCGCTATGGAAACATGAGGGACCCGAGGCCGCATCCCAGCACCATGTAGTGCTGAGAAGGTGTGGAACCCGTCTGTAATCCCCGGACTCAGGAGTGTTGACCATGTCAGTGCTGAGCAGGCGTGGAACCCGTCTAACACACATACAGACACACATACACACACACACAAACACACACGCCCCCCCCCCCCAAAAAAAAAGAAAAGGAAGAGAAAAGCAGATTGGGGGAGGCATGACCAGCTGTTCCGGCTACAGCGCTGGCTGTGACTCCTCTGCTGTTTTAAAATCAAGCTTTTGTCTACTGGCCATCTGCTCTCACTTGAGCCCTGTCTTTTATTTATAGAAATGGATCTCAATATGTTTTCCAGGCTGGTCTTGAACTCTTGGGCTCAAGTATTCCCCCTACCTTAGCTTTCCAAGTAACTGTGACTGGAAGCCTGTGTCACTTGCAGTGGCTTGCCTTTAAAACTAATAAAAAATAGAAATTTTCCGTTTCTACATTATACTGTTGTTCAAATAATAAAAACCCAAAGATTGATACTGGCTCTTCCCTCTACCTCCGACTGAAAATGGGTGATCTTGCCTCCACGAATCCTCAGATTGAGACTGAGACCTGCCTCTTCCTGTTTTATATTCCTCCCCAGTGCTAGGATTAAAAGCGTGCACCACCGCCCCAGCCTCTGTGGCTCGCTAGTGTAGCTGTTGAGATTAAAGGTGTGTGCCACCACTGCCTGGCCTGTGGGGCTGACTAGTGTGAGTACTTTGCACTGATCTTCAGGCAAGCTTTGTTTACTAAAACACAAATAATATGCCACTCTATTTCCCCTCTTTTGTCTAAAATAAAAGAGGCTCTGATAAAAGAAAAATTATATACAGTAAGTGTAACTATATAAGGAAAACTATATACAATAAGTATAGTAACTATATACAATATATACAGGCAATAAGTACATCAACAATGCCTAGTCCATTTACATTTGACAAATTCAGGGAAAATACTCCATATCTATCCTGTCTTGATGAATCCAGAAGGTTGTACCTAGTTCACTTTCTCTTGCAATTTGCATTATCGAATTCTTTTACACTTTTTACCTCTTTAGTGAGTTTCTTTTCTGAGTCTGGTAAACACGGAAAACTACTATAACCATCTAGTCTTTGACTCCCCAGAGACCCGAGAAGGAAGTAATATTAACTGAGTAGCAGGAAGTGCAAACAAGCAACTTTCAAAAAATGTGAGCCATGACAGAAACAGCTGGCTACCTGACAGTCACCCAAAGTTCCTCCGCAGTGTTGGGGCATGCATCTTTGGCCGACAATCCTAGAATATCTAACAGACTTTTCTGTGAAGCAAGGTTTTTGAAGGACTGTCTCGCTTTGTCTGAGCAAGGTTTGACAGTCACTCTCTTTTGTATCCTGCTTGTCCCATTAGGACAGCATACTGCCAGCAGTCGAGGCAAGGGCATTTTCTTGCCCAGTGGCTTATTTTTGCCATAAAGAAAGTAAACTCCATGTGGAGTTTCTTCAGTGCCCATTGTCTTCTCTGAAGTAGACTGGTGCTGCCAGGAGCAGACATTGTCAGTTAAAAACAAAAGAAGCAAACAAAAACTGTTATTAAAACATCTTAAATACCATATTCTGTAGATCTCTGAAGTGTTTGATGATGACCCATCTTTTAAAAATATCTGTTTGACTCCAAGTTCAATTATAACATGTGACTAATTACTAACCTGCTTTTCCTTATTATCCTAAACAGTTGGTAATAATAACCTTCAAGGACTAGAAATTTGCAATTCCTTGTTAAATGAACTGTATAGGTACCATAGCTTGAACAAGAGTAGAATTGTATGTACAATATGCTCTAACAAAATTAATCTTAAATTTGTATCAATATACAAAATTTGTATACAGTATACAAAAATTCAACCCAATGTAAAACATTTAAAGCCAGTAGTTGTTTTAAAAAAGTAGATTCAGTAAGCTACCTTTTTATCTTATCATATCTATATTATACTTAAGTTTCTTTAAAACTTAAAGTATAGAAATAAGTTCATATATGCTAATATTGCTGGCTGATTTTTTTTTTCTTTTTTTTTTTTTTTTTTT
>NW_026067935.1:7795222-7848771 GCF_014885135.2 Alexandromys fortis
TTTTTTTTTTTTTTTTTTTTTTTTTTTTTCTTTTTTGGTAAAAGATAGACGTCAAGATCTTTTTTTTTTTAAATCCTTGTGGATGAAAGGTAGCCTCTCTCCAGAGCACCGCTGGCACCAGGAACCTGTGCTTTCGTGTTGGGGTCTGTTCCTTTGGCCAGTCTACACTGAAGCTTAACTGTCTTGGTAACTTTGTAAAGGACTTTGTAGTAGGCTTTTTTTTTTTTTTTTTGTCCTTTTAATTATTTTACATACACTTTATTTCTTTATTGTGTGTGTTTGGGATTGAGAATGCCCAGGGGAGTGTATGCATGTCAGGATGACTTGCTGAATCAGTTCTTCCCTTTCACTGTGTGGGTCCTGGGGAGTGAACTAGGGCAGCAAGCTTGGTGGCAAGCCTCTCTGCTCTGAGCCATCTTGCTTACCATTGCTTATTAGCCTGTCCGTGGTTAGGTTTTTTTTTTTTTTTTTTTTCTTCTTTTGCTTTTTTGGGATAGGATCTCACTTTGTGTCCAGGTTGGTCCTCAACTCAGTATTTAGTAGTTCAGGCTGACTTTGAGTTCCTGGTGATCCTCCTGCCTCAGAGTAAGTGCTGAGATTACAGGAATCTGCTGTCACACTCAGCTTATTACCCTTTGCAGTTCATAGTTTTATTTTGCATGTGAGCATCAACCCAGGGCCTCTGCATGCTTGGCAACACTCATGGTTGAGCTGTACACACCCTGACTCTCTCTATGACATTTAGAATCATCTGGTTGCAGTTTTGGCAAATCTGAGTTTGGGTGCAGTGATGCGCGTTCTGTAACCCTAGCAGTGTAAGAGGCTGAGGATTGATGGAGGTAGGACTGAAAAGTCCAGGTCAGGCTAGGCTAGCTAAAAACAACAACAACAAAAACAGTTCTATCCAGGGAGTGGTGGTCACTCCTTTAGTCCCAGAACTCAGGAGGAGATCTCTGAGTTTGAGGTATTTCTGGTTTACAGAGTGATTTCCAAGCCAGCCAAGGTTACACAGTGAGATCCTGCCTCAAAATAAATAAGTAAAGTAGAAGAAAAGAAACACTGTTATTTTTTATATATTTATTTATTATGAATACAATATTCTGTCTGTGTGTATGCCTGCAGACGAGAAGAGGGCACCAGGCCCCATTACAGATGGCTGTGAGCCACCATGTGGTTGCTGGGAATTGAACTCAGGACCATTGGAAGAGCAGGCAATGTTCTTAACCTCTGAGCCGTCTCTCCAGCCCCAGAAACACTGTTATTGTAGAGAAAAATTGGAGGCTGGAGAGACAGCTAGGTGGCTAAAGAGTGCTTGCTGCTCTTGCAGAGGACCTGGATTTGGTTCCCAGCACCCCCTTGGTTGCTCACAACCGCCCACAACACTGGTTCGCAAATCTGATGCCTTCTTTTTTATCTCCCAGGCACCAAGGCACACATGTGGTAAACATACATACATACATGCAGGCAAGACACAAAATAAAACACGAAATACACATCTAAGAGTCCTTTAAGCAGAAATGGAAAACTGGGTTTTTATCACATTGAATTCTAATCAGTGAGTGAATGTAAGTTACTTTGAACTCTGTAACTGTGATTGAACTCTGGGGGTGGGGGGGGGAGACTTAGTGTGGTCCAGTCTCCGAGGGTTCAGTCCAGGGCCAAATGGACTGGTGTGTTTGGTAGAAAGTGGGTGGGGGTGGGGTATGTGTGGTTGGGGGCTTCTTCAGCGCGTGGTTGACGTGAAACAGTGTATTACTGTAACAGGAAGGGGCCACGGCAACGTCCAGTTCCCAAGAATGGGCTCTAGTTACCCACTTCTTTCAGTCAGGCCCCCCTTCCTCAGTTCTTCCTCCTCCCAGTAGTCCGTCCGTTCATGTTTTCGGTGTCTTAAATCATTCAGGCCTCCCAGCCCTCAGGATCCAGGGAGTCTGGAAACGTTGTTGCAGGCATACCCAGAGGGACCCGTCTCTCACCTCCCCAATGTTTCTCAATCCAATCAAACTGACAAGGAGATTAATCATCACAATAAAAAGAAGGGATTAATCCCACAACCTACATCTCTTACTAGACTTATTCCTAGGTAATCGGCTTTTTCCTTTTTCTTTTCCTTTTTTTAAATTCTCTGTGTGTGTGTGTGTTGCATACACATGTGTGGATGTGAATACCCATGACCGAGTATTCGGAGGCCAGAGCAGGATGGCAGCTACTCTGTCGGGTTTTCCTCGTTAAGACAGGTTCTCTTCTGAACTAGCAGCTCCCCATTTTCTCCAGTCTGGATCAATAGCTAGTTTTCAGGATCTGCCCGTCGGTGATGAGGGCACATGTCTATGCTGACATAATTGGCTTTTCATGAGGATGCTGGGGTTTCGAACTCAGGTCCTCGCGCTTATAGAGCAAGTGTTCTTCCCCACTGAACCATCTCCTCAGTCTCTGACTGTGTGTGTGTGTGTGTGTGTGTGTGTGTATTAGGTTATTTTAAATTAGCCAGTTGTATTATCTGCATTATTGTTTCTTTTTGCAGTAGACTTTTACACTGTAACCCAGGCTGGCCTTTGGCTTGTGGCAGCCTCCTGCCGCAGCCTCCTAAGTGCTAGAATTGTAGGTGTGAATCCCCACGCATATCTGAGACTATCTATGGTACTTCTTCCATTTGATGCCTTTTAGTTTATTTTCTTTGTCTTGTTGAATCGGCTGGAATCTTGGCTTGGCTTTTCATTGTCTGATGACAGAAGTAAACCAGGCTCTCTTTGAAGAAAATGATCTGGTGCTGTTTCTGACACTTGGCTCCGCTCCAGTGACAGTTCTCAGCTGTGTCACCTCACGGCGCATCACAATGGCTTGAGAACATATGGGTGCAAATAATTGCACCGCCCTTCAAGGAGGTGGCGTGCTGGGTGGAGCCAGGCCAAGGCTTTTGGAAATGTCCTCTCTAAGCACTAGCCAAGATCCCAGGAGAATTAACTAGACCCTGCCACAGGCTTTCATATAATCAAAGCTAGCTTCCACCTCCATATGTGGTCAGGGCTGGCTTCGAACTCTTGATCCTTTTGCCACCACTTCTGGGGCTGGTATTACAAATGTGCACTGTTTCGCCTGGCTCCAAGTCTTAAAACCTTGTAATGTGTTTCCCTCACCTCCCTCCATTGCTGTTGTAAGCCAAGCCTCTGTCCACTGGAGACACCACAAGTGTCTATAAGTTCACTTTTTTATCCTTTAGTTTTTGATGTGTGCCTGGGTTTCCACGTGTGCATTTGTATGGTAGCTTGGCGCCACAGCACGCATGTGTAGTCAGAGGACATCTTGCAGGAGTTGGCTCTCCTTCCTGAGCCATGTGGACCCTAGGGATTGAACCCAGGCTGTTAGGCTTGACAGTAAGTGCTTCCATGCATTTGGCCATCCCACCAACCCGGCGGTTTATTTTTAAAAGCTCACTCTGTTATTTTATTTTATACTGTGAGTATTTGCCTGCGTGTGTGTCTGGGTACCATATGCACACCTGGTACCTGCTGAGGCCAGAAGAGAGATCCGATCCTTCGGAGCTGGAGTTACAGATAGTTGTGAGCTATTGTGTGTGTGCTGGGGATATTATTGGGATCCTTTGCAAGAGCACCAGCGAGTGTTCTTCACTCCTGAGCCCTCTCACGGAGCCCCATATCCCCCTCCCAGTTCATGGTGCTGAGAATGAGACCCAGGGACATTAGGCATGCTAGTTAAGTGACCTCTGTCACTGGATGGACCTCCCTGGCTCCCTTTGTTTCCCAGTGTTTACAAAGGAGATTTTAAGGTGGGTGGGAGATAGTAATTTTTTTTTATCCCGAAAAATTTTGAACTTCAGAATAAGCATTCTTCTGCATAAACATGGACACACACATACTTTGCTTTGCTGCTTGAGAATCGGTTGACATCATGACCTGTCACTGCTAAGTACTCCAGTAGAGGTCTCCTAGGAACCCGAGCCTCCTCCTACAGGACCTGTGTAGAAGTGTCCGTCACACTCAGGAAGTTCACATTGCTATGTAATGCCACGTAGTGAACGATTTCCTTTAGAGTCCCTTTTCTTGTTTCTTTCATTCTAGCATATGGTTAAGGTTCATGCAGTGCATTTACAACTGTCCCTTAGGCTATGGGGGATTTAGCCTGTAAGTCCCAATGGTACTACCATCTGAAGATGCTGAAATCTGCGTGCATGTATAAAATGATTTGGTGTTTGTGGCTCATCTATGCATATTTGCTCATATGGTTTAATGCACCCCTAAAATAATTTCATTACCTAGTAAGATGTTAGTGCCATGTAAGTGGTCATGATGTATTTGCCGTAATGATACTGATAGGATAATAAGTCTGAACACATTCAATATAGACACGCTTTATTTGCTTTGTTTTTATCTATCTATCTATCTATCTATCTATCTATCTATCTATCTATCTGTCTGTCTGTCTATCTATTTATTATATTTTGGTGCTGAGGTGTCCAACATATGGCTGCAAGCACTAGGCAAGCTGAATTCTTAGCCCCAAAGCAGAAGTGTATTTGAGACAGGGTCTTTGAAGTAGTCCAGGCTGGCCCCTTCTTCCTGGTTTCTGGGATTATAGGTATGAATTTTAAACCCCTACTGTGCCTGGTCAGAATTTTTTTTCCTGAAATATTTTCAATCTGAGATTGGTTGAATCTGATAATACGAATCTGTGATTGTTCTCAAAAGTGTGTTGATCTTTTCTAAAAAGCTAATTTCAGTCCTAGACCTTGCTGGTTCAACGAGGAATCTATTTGGAGAAGCCTAGTTTCCCCACCACACCACACCACCATAACCTAGGGTGTTACGTGGGCTGTGGGGTCTCTATCCTGGGCACTTCATTTTAGGACACTAGGCTATTTTTACATCTAGTATTTGGGTATTCAAGGAGTAAAGGGGCTGCAAAGAGAATCTGTAGATCAGAAAGAACTTGAACTCAAAGATATCCCCCTTTTCTGCCTTCAGAGTACTGGGATTAAAGGAATTTAATGCCACATCTGCACCCCTTCCCCCGATACTGTAGGTCTCAGGAAAGGTACCTTATCTTGGAGAGGCGATGGCTGTGGAGCTTTCTTGTATTAGCTTTTTCTCTAAAGGGGCATTGGAGTCAACTGATGCTCTTTGGCCCCTTTAAAAAAAAATTGCAGGAGAATTATTTCACTCAGTATTCATCGATCTAATTATGGTGATAGCCTCTTGTCTCCTACTGAATGTTTACAATATGAGTTCATTGTGTTCTCGCCAGCAATTCTGTGAATTAGTTGTTCAGTATTCTGGGTTGGGAAGCCCCAGGCTCTGAGGGAACAACTCCTGCTCTCGGGCAGTAGAGCCAGGTTCTGGCTCCGAGTATGGCTCCTTTTTCCTCTGCTCACTTTGACTCACGCCTTTGTGTGCCAAGTGGCCAGACTTGGGAGGTGTGGGCTCAGCTCTCAGTAGGCTGAATTTAGGGGAAAGACTACAGATCCTCTATCTTGGACATCTGAGGTGGCCGACTTAACATTAGATCTCTTTTGTGTGTTTGAGTATATACTTATGTGCAGTACCTGTACATTTGTGTGTGGATACAGGCTTCCTGAGGGTATGAAGCCCGGAGGTTGATGTTGGATGTTTTTCTCTATAGTGCTCCATTTTATTTATTCGTGTTACTTTCAATTAATTAATTAATTGAGACAGGATTTCACTGTAGCTCTGGTTGTTCTGCAACTTATGTTGCAGTAGACTAGGCTGGCCTCAAACTCACAGTGTTCCGCCTGCTTCCGCCTTCTGAATTTTGGGATTAAAAGCATGCACCACCACTGCCCGGTTATTTTTAATTCTTTAAAATGACATTTATTATTGTATGGATCAAACTCAAGCTTGGCAGCAAGCTCCTTTATATGAGCCACGTCACTAGCCATCCATTTTCTCTCTGATCCTTGTTCTCTGATTGAAGTGGGAGCTCGCCAGTTGACTAATTTGGCTCCTCTCAAGTCCCCTTCCCGCCTGTTCCCACCTTCCAGCAGGGCTTACAGCCACTCAACCCCACCCCAGCTTTTCCATGCAGAGAGGTGGAACGCTGGTCTTTACTCTTGTGTAGCCAGCACTTACCCACATCACCATCCCTTCAGCCTCACCTTTTACTTATTTTTAAATGAAACAATTTATTTAAGATAACGTCTCATGTAGCCCAGGCCAGCCTTGAACTCGCTGGGTAGCAGAAGATGGTTTTGAACTACTGATCCTCCTGCCTCTTATCTATCTATCTATCTATCTATCTATCTATCTATCTATCTTTCTTTCTTTCTTTTTTTTTTTTTTGGTTTTCTCGAGACAGGGTTTCTCTGTAGCTAGCTCTTGTAGACCAGGCTGGCCTCGAACTCCCAGAGATCCGCCTGCCTCTGCCTCCTGAGTGCTGGAATTAAAGGCGTGCACCACCACCGCCCGGCTATCTTTCTTTTCTTTTTTAAGAAGATTTATTTATTAATATATACTGTTTCTACCTGCATGTGTACCTGCAGGCCAGACGAGGGCATCAGATCTCATTACAGATGGTTGTGAGCCACTATGTGGGTGCTGGGAAATTAAACCCAGGTCCTCTGGAAGAGCAGCCAGTGTTCTTTTTTTTTTTTTTAAATCTTCTTTATTTTTTTTAAATATTTATTTATTATGTATACAATATTCTGTCTGTATGCCTGCAGGCCAGAAGAGGGTGCCAGACCTCTTTACAGATGGTTGTGAGCCACCATGTGGTTGCTGGGAATTGAACTCAGGACCTTTGGAAGAGCAGGCAATGCTCTTAACCATTGAGCCATCTCTCCAGCCCCCTACCTTTCCTTTCCTTTCCTTTTTTTTTTTTTTTTTTTTCTCGAGACAGGGTTTCGCTGTGGATTTGGAGCCTGTCCTCCTGTCCTGGAACTAGCTCTGTAGACCAGGCTGGTCTCGAACTCCCAGAGATCCTCCTGCCTCTGCCTCCCGAGTGCTGGGATTAAAGGCATGCACCACCATCGCCCAGCTATCTTTCCTTTTTTTGAGAGTATTTCTCTGTAGCCCTGAGCCCTCTCTCCAGCCCTGAAATAGGTTTTCTGTATGTCCTGACTGTTTTGGAGCTCACTGTGTAGACCAGGCTTTCCTCAAACTCACAGAAACCCCCCTGCCTCTGCTTCAGTGCTGGGATTAAAGGCATGCGCCACTGTACCTGCTTCTTTCCTTTCTTGACAGAGGTCTCGCTATCCATCCCAGGCTGGCCTCAAATTCAGTCCGACTGCCTTTAGTCTCTTGATTGCTGGAATTGTCACCTGTGTACCATCCTAGGTTCAGACTTTTCAAAGCTTTGTTTGTAATTGTGGACTTTGGTCAGATGGGTAAAGTCACTACGACTAAGCCTGATGACCAGAGTGCAATCACCAGGACCCACTTGGTGCAGACACACATGTGACACACACACACATGTTAATAAGCACATCAAGAACTTCTTTGCTATAGATTTTTTATTTGTTTGTTAATTATTTTATATCCTGATATGCTGGGAATGTAAACCAAGATCATTTCGAGTACCTGGCAAATGCTTTACGATTGCCAGCACCGTCTTTTTCCAGTTTTAATCTGGGAAAAGGTCCTGAGCCTTCCTCTGGTCCTGCTTTCACAGTTCACAGATGAGGACTGAGGACTGGCTCTCTGCCCGTTGAGTTGCTCAGATGATCTGTGGCCATCTGCTTCAGATGTGGGCTTGAATTTCAGCGCATGGAAGACGAGGCTTTTGTTCGATCCCGGAGGAAAAGTGACTTGGGTGTGGGTGTAGGTTTTGTTGGGTCCTAGCACCATTAAGTTTGAGCTCAAGGCAGAAGTCAAGATAGGACAAGCAGTTGTGGGGCCCCAGCTGTCCACAGGACAGAAATGTAGGGCGGGGAGGGCATGAAGCAGGAGCACTCAGAATTGTGAACCCGAGAGAAGTTGGGATTTCAGATTCCTTCCCACCTGACAGGTTTGATACGAAGTTAAATCCCCAATAATCGTCAGATTAGAGAAACTGCACACACCCTCCTACTGCTTCTTAGCAGCTTGAATCACTGTCCTCCAGGGGTAGCTCCTTAAATAGTAAACACAAGCGCTTCCTGATGTACGGTGGGGTCATATACTAATAACAGCATTGTTAGAGGAAAAACAGAGTAGACAACACATTTTCTGTGTCTGTGCTCCTAAACACTGCCTGGCAACAGCACACGGTAGGGTACCAGCCATTCAGTGTCATGATCACAGGGCTGAGCAGGAGCCTTGGCTGGCTGATGCTGCCCTCCAGAAAGTATTGGATTGCCTGGGAACAGATCAAAACTCAGAATTCAAAGTATTTTTTATTATTATTATTATTATTTTTCTGAATGTGTTTTTCTTTTACACTGTCATAAAGTAAGAAAGCCATGTCTAGTCATGTTAAGTTGGGGGCTGTCATTGATGGCCTTATCCGCCACTGACAGAGATCCTGCAAGCCAAGGACCTCTCCTGTCTTTTCTGTTTCCTGGTTTTAGGAATTGAACCCACTGTTTCAAACTGCTGGGCGAGCACTCTACCACTGAGTTATACCTCTCATGCCCATTTTGTAGAAGTCAAAACTGAGGCTCGGGGCTGGTTCTTCCTCAGTGATAAGAGTGCTTCTCTACTGTATGTAAACCCTAACATAGCAAAACTAAGACAAAAAATTGAGGGTTCAGAGTCGTTTGTCGCTGATCGCACAACCACACATCCACACACCCGCGTGAACACAGAGAGCACATCCACACACCCGCGTGACACAGAGAGCACATCCACACATCTGCGTGAACACAGAGAGCACATCCACACACCCGCGTGAACACAGAGAGCTTTTTGTTTGTTTTGTTTGATTGGTTTTTTTTTTTAACCTTTTGAGGACAGGGTTTCATAGCCCAGGCTAGCCTTGGATTTGTGGTGGTCCTCCTGCCCCAGGCTCTGAAGTGCTGAGATTGCTGTCATACAGTCTTGTTTTCATAACCTCTGTATAGTGTTGTGGCTGGCTCTCAGCCTCCAGCCTCCAGAAAGCTTCCTTGTCGCTGGCTTGGGTAACTTCTCTGATTTCCTTGTCTGGTTACATTTAGATCAGATTTGTTTGTTAACCTGTCTAGGTTTGTGTTATTGTTGTTTTTCTTTTTAAAAACATTTTGAAATTATTTTGTATGTGTATGATTGTACGGAGGTCAGATCAAGTTTCAGGAGTCTGTTACTGCTCTTTCCATCATGTGGATTCCAGGGACAGAACTCAAGACTGTAGGTATGGGTTGGTGCTTGGCAGTCAGCTCCTTTACCCGGTGAGCCTGCCTTGGACTCGGGTCTTACGCTGGCTGTCCGCGAAGGTCAGCGTCTTGAGGCATGGGCACAGTCCCGCAGATCATTTGCACAGGTGTGACGATGAGTGTCCAGAAGAGAGTTAGTTGGGCCTTTGCCTCCCATCTCACTTCATAAACGTCTAGATCTGGGGAGACTTGTCTTGAGTCACAGTGTCTCCCTGGGCTGGCTTCCCTTTCCTACACTCTTCACTTTGGAACGGAGTCTTTGTGGGGGACCCTGGCTGTCGGGCTTACCACATGCCTTTGGCAGTTCTGTCAGGGCAGGAGGGGAACCCGAGGTGTCACTGTTGGAAACTGAAGCAGAGGGATGTACAAACCTGCACTTACTATCCCATCTAACTGTGTTACCGGCGGGAGGTGGATGAGCAGGTACTTCTAGAAGCAGTGTAAAAACCAGCTCTGAAGTCCCCTGGTGATTAATGGTGTTTCGGCTCTGTGATGTAGAATGTAGTCCCTTCCAAACACTTGGGTCACTGCTTGCCCGTGCTTCCTGTTAGCATCAAGGTGACCTTGGGCAGCCTCCTCCTGGCTGTGAGCCCACAACTCTGGGAACTGACTGATAGAGCCTGATTCATATCAGGAGCCACAGGGCTACGGGTTTATGTCTGCAGCTGCAGTCTGTTGGATTCATGTGCAGTCCGTGAGCTGAGAGAGCCAATGAGACCCAGAGGGAGAGAGAGGTCAGAGGAAGGCGAACATGATCTTGCTGGACTACTTAAGAAGCCCAGGCATTGCTCCCAGGCGGGGAAATTCCTGGTGATCCATTGACTGGGGACCCTGAGGTCCTAGGATGTGGACCTGTCTTTCTTGGGTTCCAGCGGCGCCCTGTCCTAGTCACCTGGTTCTGTCTTGCGACTGAGCCGACTTGTCTGTCTCTTTGGTGTACTGTCCTTGTATAGCGCTTGAGGCTCTTCCTCAGAGACCCAGTTCTTGTTTTTGAGACAGGGTCTCACTATGTAAGCACGTGTTGGCCTCAGACTCTCCGTCCTCCTGAATGCTGGATTATAGGTGTATACCCAGCTCAGGCGGACTGACAGGCTGTCCCCAGTGACCCCCTCAAACCACATTTTACCCCTCTACTCCAACTTCCCTTAATCACACTGCTGGGAAATGAGCTGAGTAATGAAGTCTGAACGTAGTGTGTCGGCTCTAAGAGAGGTCCTACACTAATGATCCCTCTCAGAGGTTTTCTAAAGGAAAGCCCAGGAATGTGGCTTGAATCCTGACTGTCTTCCTTGTCCCATACCAACCTGGGCTGCTGCGATGTTTTGCTTGTTTTGTTTTCTTTTTTGATTTATTGAGACAGGGTTTCTCTGTGGCTTTGAAGCCTGTCCTGGAACTATCTTTTGTAGACCAGGCTAGCCTCAAACTCACAGAGATCCGCCCGCCTCTGCCTCCTTAGTGCTGGGATTAAAGGTGTGTGCCACCACCGCCTAGCTGTAGCTTGTTTGTTTACTGGGGCAGGGTCTTAACTATGTAGGCTTGGCTGTCCTGGAACTCCCTGTGTAGACCAGGCTGGTCTCAAACTGCTTCCCAAGCATTGAAATTAATGGTTCCTCTACCTCTGTATAGTTCTCCCCACCCCCACCCCCGAGACAGGGTTTTTTTTTTTTTTTTTGTATAGCTTTGAAGTCTGTCCTGTACTCAACTTTCGTAGGCTGACCAGGCTGGCCACAAACTCATATAAATCTGCCGGCCTCTGCTTCATGAGTGCTGGAATTAAAGGTGTGTGCCACCGCTGCCTGGTTCTCTGTGTAGTTCTGAGTAAGAAGGCTTTTATTAATTTTTTGAGAATGTTTTTCAGGTAGAATTTCTCTTTGTAGCTCCGGCTGTCCTGAAACTCAGAGGTCTGAGTTCCTAGCTCTGCCTCTCAATTACTTGGAGTAAAGGCATATACTATCACACCTGGCTTTGATTGTATTCGCGGCAGGGTCTATGTAGCCCTGTATTTTATTTATTTACATATTTGTTTATTTATATGTATGAGTGTCTTGCCTCCAGGTATCTCTGTGCACCTTCACATTCAGGGCCTCCACTTGGCAGGTACCTGGGGTCTGCAGCAGCCTCTGGGGCTGTAATGGTGATACTTTGTATCCCTGCTCCCTCTGCAATGGAGTTACTGGATCCCGAGCAGAGTTAGGGTAGAGAGGTGGACAGAAGAGGAGGCTGTCTGAAGGGCAAGAGGATTTGTGGGTGCCAGTAACGGGTTCTCTCTCAGGTGGAACTCTGACAACACTGGTTCTAGGCCCTTCGACTGCTAAGAAACTAGCGTGTGTCAAGTGTGGCCTGAATCTTCAGCAAAGACCAGGGATGCCCCCTGGTGGATATGCACCTTCCCAGTGTAAACACAGAGAGTTTTAGCTCGGGTCTGCTTCCTAGTATCTCGAGGGCTGCAACTAGCCACTGAAAACTGGGATGGTTGAAGGCAAGGCTAATCTTCTTCAGCCTTGGCATGTGGTAAAAATACGCAGCATTGCCGGGGCGGCTTTAGAGCCTGAGCCCTGGTGTTGCCATGAATTAGCTCCAAATCCCAGCTATGTGTACCGACTGGGCATGCTTGGGCATGTTAGTTGTCCAAGCATGCGGTCTTTCATGCGTCCAGTAAGTATAAGTGGAGTTCTGCCTCACAGAGCAGTGGCCATGAACGTGCCTGTGGAGGGGGCGTGCCTGCGCTGGCCGGCTCAGCAAACGGCCACACTGATTGGTAGGAAGAGCATGTTCCAGGGGACACCAGTCGGGAGTCATCGCTCTGAGTATGGCTGTGTTCTTCCTCATTTGTAAAGCAGTCGGTCCCGCTTTCCTTCAGGATTGCCCTGAAAACCAGACCTTGAATCCAACAGATAAGAACACCTGGGTTCTTCTGTGTGTTTGCGGAGTTATTTTTAGAGCTCGACTTCCACTTCATGAGAGGTACTCCATCTCTCCAATACGGGCCGTTGGGCTGTTACAGGGACAGTTCTCTGCCCAGAGCTGGGCAGGAAGTGTTGAAAGTGACGAGCTGTTAACTTGATTCCGCGTTCAGGTTCATCGAGGGCCATTTGGTGCAAGGGTCAGCAGACTTCTCGGAAAGAACCAGAAAGCAAACATTCAAGGCTTTGTGAGCGATGCACTTTCTGCCGCAGGTTCTCAGCTCTGTCACCGTGGGTGATACAGAATCGGTGCCTGCTGGTCGGTGCCAAACAACCTTCTATGTGGACTTGGGAATTCCGATTTCAATCATTTTCAAGAGTGTGAAATAGTCTTTCTACCACTGCGTTTAGGAACATAAAAAATGTTCTTCTGGGGTGCCGTTTAGAGGCACCCAGAAATGGTCTGGCCTTTGACATACAGTGGTTGTACAGTTTCCTGCAGCACAAGCCTCCAGCAAAGCTAGATTGTCCCAAACCCCGGTAATGTTCACCTTCATACCAAGATGTTCGCGAAAACCTTGAACTTTGCGTGTTGTGTGTGCGAAGGCAGAATTTGAGCAGTCCGTGCTCTGGGATCAGAAGTTCTTACAGAGTTGTCCAAGCCACAAACCATGTGTTAGTTGTGTCTGGGACAGGGTCAAGTGTGCTTTCAGTATTAAGGAGCAGAAAATCGGTGTGAAAGTGTTGAAGGCACATGCAGGGTCAGAAAGTGAGAGAAACGTGACACTTTCTAGAGGAATAAAGATCAAGTCTCCACCAGAAGGCAAAGGCAGGTGGATCTCGGTGAGTTCAAGACCAGGCAGAGACACATGGTGATACCCTGTCTCAAAAAATAAAAGAAATCAAGGATTAAAAAACCTGACAGGTGAATTCGGCTATGCACTCCTTTAATTGCAGCATTTGGTTTTGTTTTTTGTTTTTTTTTTTTTTTGAGACAGGGTTTCTCTGTGGAGTCCTGGCTGTCCTGGAACTTGCTCTGTAGACCAAGCTGGCCTCGAACTCATAGAGATCCTTCTGCCTCTGCCTCCTGAGTGTTGGAATTAAAGGCATGCGCCACCACTGCTCGGCCTCATCAAGAGTTGTTGCGGTCAATTTCGACTATATAGTGAGTTCTGGGGCCAGACAGGATAATATATAGCAAGATCCTCTTTTTAAAAGGAACAAAGGTCAAAAAAGTAGCAGAGCCAAGCATGATGTGCCTGTGCCGCCCCAGGAGTCGGGAGAGCATGGCAGGAGGGTTCTGAGTTCGAGATCATTCTGGGCTATGTAAGGAGATCTGTCTTCTGAAAAACATGCTTGTGATCTTAGCATTTGGGGGCAAGAAGATCAAGAGTTCCAGTTCCTTCTGGGCTGCAGTGCTGAGGCCAGGCTAAACTACAGGATTCACTGGCTCAAAAACCAAAACCAAAACCAAAACCAAGCAGTCAGAAAAGCAGGCCATGGTCTGGATTGACAGCTGGCCCGATGGTTGTGTGTCTCTGGGTGAAGGTTATGGTGAATAAAAGGGTTCAACTTTGGTTGTTGTTGGGTGTCTCTAAGTCTCCATGTCTTATATTTGTCACTGAGATAGTAAGGAATTAGGGTCCTTTCAGACCAGATGTTGGGGTTCCCACCGCAGTCTTGTTCGTCTCGAGTGTCACACACGGAGGTGCCAGTTTCCTTCAGGAATCACCAGGAACTTGGCAGGCTGCGTTGTGTCTGTATGCTCCCCTCCATGGTGGAAGTTCCAGAGACACCTGTTTTCCCATTTCACAGATGAGCCAAGAAAGGTCAAAGGTTTGCTTGCTGGTGGGATCTGGTGCTCACCTAGAGGGTCTGTCTCTGTTCCCTTTTCTCTGGGATGTTGTCAGAGGCGGAGAAGGAAGGCTGGACTGTCCCCACCAGGAGACACTTGCTCTTTTCCTTGTGCTGCCGTTCGTAGGTGACATGGGTTCCACCTTACACTTGATACTTACTCGTTGTCTAGCTTGTGATAAGCCAGGCCCCTTTCTCCAGAGTCGTGTTGTAGAACTGTGAGGTGCCAGCACCGTGGCGCAGGGAAGACAGACAAGAAAGCAGGGAAGACATCAGTGCTGGGGGTAATGAAGCATCGTTACATTCTGGACCCCGTGCCAATTATTTGAGGAACCGTGTGTTTTCTTCCTCACACCCAGTCTAGCAGAAGGGCTGATAAGATGAAGACCGAGGCTCAAAGAAACCAAGTTATCTGTTGCCTTCACAGACTAGTGGTTTTTTCCTCCTTAGATTGATTGATTATTTATTTATTTATTTATTTATTTATTTATTTATTTATTTATTATTGATGACGGGTCTAGACTTGCCTGGGACTCACTGAGAAAGTCCTCCTGGCCTTGGACCCACGGTGCTCCTCCTGCCTTACTCAGCCTCCTGAGTGTTGGAATTACAGGTGTACAGAAGGTGTCCCTGGTCTATATAATGCATGAGGCTGAAACTGGCACTTTGTATGTTTTAGGCAAGCGTGCTACCAATTGAGCCAGATTTCTAGTTCCAGAAATGAGACATTGTGTGAATGTGTGTGTATGCATGGGTGCCTGCCAGTCTGTCTCTCGAGGCCAGCAGACAACCTTGGGTACCTTCTGAGGAGTTAGTTATCCACCTTGCTTTTCTAAGGCAGAGTTTCTCACTGACAGGCATCTCAGTGAGTGTAGGCTAAGCTGGCTGACCAGAGAGCCCCTCGCACAGGGGTCACTTAAGACCATCGGAAAACACAGATATTTACATGATGACTCATAACAGTAGCAAAATTAGTTATAAAATGGCAATGAAAATAATTTTATGGTTGGGGGTCACCCCAGCACGAGAGGTATGGCATTAGGAATGTTGAGGACCACTACTCTCTAGGCTTGCCTGCAGTCCGGTCTTACAGAGGCTTTTTCTCACCTGAGGCTCCCTCTGACTGTAGTTTGTGTCAAGTTGACATAAAACGAGCCAATACCCACAGACATTGGCTGGCTTGGAGTAGCGGTGAGGAGAGTGGCCAGCTCTGTAGGAGAAGCAGATGTTGGATGCGGCGGGGAGGGGGGGGAGAAGTGCTTCTTCATGGGATCTGGAGTCCTAAGCTGGTCAGGGAACAGTGTGTACATTCTCTCCCCAGGGAGTCGCCGACTGGTGGACGTGGTGGACGTGAACACCCAGAAGGGCACTGAGATGAGCATGTCCCAGTTTGTGCGTTACTACGAGACCCCAGAGGCACAGCGGGACAAACTCTACAACGTCATCAGCCTTGAGTTCAGCCACACGAAGCTGGAGCACCTGGTCAAGCGCCCCACTGTGGTATGCCAAAGCCTTCATGGCCCCTTCCTTCCTCGTCCGCCACCCACTTGCTTGCCACGAGGCCGGACTCTAGGCTGCTTGCAGTTTGAGATGGAATGGCTGGGTGGGTGTGGTTGAGGCTGGTCCCTTAGGGCATGGTGGGGAAATGCTGAAGCAGAGTTGGATCCAGGGTGGCATGGGTGAGGCAGCCTAGCTGAAGGCACCCAGGGACTCCTCGGGCAGAGGGGTAGTTCTTTCTGGAATGTGCAGGAGACACGAGGGTGCTTACAATTGACTGACTTTCAGGTGGACCTGGTGGACTGGGTGGACAACATGTGGCCCCAGCACCTTAAGGAAAAGCAGACGGAAGCCACAAACGCCCTTGTAGAGATGAAGTACCCCAAAGTGAAGAAGTAAGATTGCTTGGCTGGTGGTGGGACTGGGCAGGGCTGAACCCCAAACTTGTGGGTATTGGCAAGGGACTTCTTGGTCCTCGATGCGAGTGTCGGTGTTGCTTCAGAGGTGAAGGATTGACCCCCAGCTGGCACACAGTGGTCACACGAGAGATGAGTCCCTGGGTGTGAACAAACCGGCCTTTGGGTGCTGTGATGGGTCAGGCGTGCCCTCCTGTTGGCCCTGGAGCTTCTCCATAGCTGCTCTGGAGGTCTAAGGAGTGATGGGAACTCCCTCTGTGGAATTCGTGTCTGCGTATGGGTACAGTTTTCTGGTTTGGTTTGTACCCTCAACGTGACATTGTCCTGGGAGTAGCATTTCCAGAGGACCCTGCTTTTGGAGCAGCACAGAACTCAGGCTGGGCAGTGTGTGCCTCTCACTTTAAAGATTTTGTTATTTAATATGTGTGTGTGAATGCGTGTGTGTGTGTGTGTGTGTGTGTGTGTGTGTGTGCACCACATGTGTACCGTCGCACCAGATCACCTGGAAAGACAAGGAGTGGTGAACCTCTAACGTGGGTGCTAGGAGCTAAACCTGGCCCCACTGTGAGATTAGCCAGTGCTTTTAACCTCAGAACCATCTGTCCAACCCGGTTCTCTTTTCTTTGGTGTTAAGACGTGGAACTTCTGATCCAGAAGCACCTCCCCAAACAAAGTTCAATGTCAGTCACATGATGTGCCTTCAGTGGTGCCCTGTGGATTGAAGGGTGGTCAGGGTAGGGAAGGCAACCCCAGTTGAGAGCAGAGAGACCTCGGTACGCTGTCACAGGACCAGCTTGTTCTGAGCCTGCTGTTCAGTACGGAAAGTGGTACTTGGGGAGCCTTTCATATTCAGGGATTTTAATAATGGGCCATCTGGAGAAGGAAGTCACCTTAGATAATCCTGCCATTTCAGACCCTCTGCTTCTGTCTCTGAAAATGGGAAGGGGATACTGGCTTCCCAGAAAGACTGGTGCTGGCAGCCTGGCTCCATTAGCATCTGTGCTTAGCTCAGCTGCCAGCCATGCCCCCAGGAAATCGCAGCCGTGAACTCCTCGTTTCCCCAGCCCTCTATTCAGCCTGTATTGAATGCAGACGGTGTGCCTGGCTTTGTAAGGCAGGCTAGCACTCTTGAAGAGGCCCTGGATTTTTTAATGTTCCTCTCTCTTTCTGTCTGTCTGTCTGTCTGTCTCATTAATTCTTGGACGTTTTTCTTCCCCTCTAAGCTAAAGTTCAGTGTAATCCTCGGATCTGGGCTTTATCAAAGGCAGAGAATATGGTCCAGGCGCAGAGGGAGAGGAACAGGGCTTGTTTCCAATTCTCTTCTGTTCCGCCCGAATCACAGCACAGTGTTTCGAGGTGGACAGATGAAGGGGTGAACAGGGTGAACAGGACTGAAGGCCCTCCATCCTCACGCATCTTTGTAGCACGAGTTGCCATGTTTCTGGGTAGAGAGGAATTCTTTTGAGCCCTTGTTCCCAAGGGGTCTTCTTGCAGGGCACGAGGCATTTAACTTGGGTTTTATTTATTTTTGTTTTGTTTTGTTTGAGACAATCTCTTTACATAGTTCTGGAACTCACTCTGTAGACCAGGCTGGCCTTGAACTGGGAGATCTACCTGCCTCTGTCTCCCATTTACCTTAATTGAAGGTATGCAGTACCATGCCTGACTACTTTTCTTTACAATTGGTTTATTACTTCTGTGGTTGTGTATGATACGTGTGTGTTGGTGTGTACCACAGTGTGCCTAAATTGGCTTTTTTTTTTTATGGGAATTGATCACTCACGTGGCCAGGCGTGTGGAGTAAGTGCTTTACTGATTGGGCTGCCTCTGGGTCCTAACTGGGCTTTGGCAGGCAGAGGAAATGTGATGACTGGGGAGGGATTGAGAAAAGGAAATGGTGAAGATGGAGCTGGAAGAAAGAAGCAGTGACTGTTTCCACTCATTTATTCACTCAGTATCAGGGAATGGAGCATCTTAGTGGTACTGAGGACACAGGCACTCAGTATCAGGGAATGGAGCATCTTAGTGGTAAAAGCTGAGATCAGAGAAGCAGAGCAGCCAGCCACTAGTTCTTACCACTATGAAATCCTCAGACCAAATGGGATATTCTGTCTCTACTAGTTCTGAGACTGGATGCTGTCTCTATGAAACCTCAGACCAAATCCCTGAGCTCCTGCCTCCTCCCGCCTTATATTCCTCTCTGCGCCCAGCCATATCACTCCTGGCTCCACCTCCCTAGTGCTGGAATTAAAGGTGTGCGATCCCAAATGCTGGGATCAAAGATGTGAGCTCTGTTTCACTTTTAGACAGATTCAATGTCTTGTAGCCCCCAGGGTGACCCTGAAATTATAGAGATCCATCTGCCTCTGTCTTCTTAGTGCTGAGATTAAAGATGTGTGCCACCACTGCCTGGTCTCTGTGACTAACTAGTGGCTTAGCTCTGCACTCTGACCTTCAGGCAAGCTTTATTCGTTAGATGACAAACAAAATATCACCGCACTGACCTCTGGGGATGAGGCCATCAATTTGGTACAGGTCTGAAATGAATCATCTGGGAAGGCTCTCTCAGTTGACCCCAGAGCTCTCAAATATAGCCAGTCTAGCTTGCCAGGTCATCTCAGGGATCCCCTGTCTTGGCCCCATGAGGTGCTAGAATTACAGCCAGGCAGCCACAACCCTGGAATTTATGTGAGTCCTGGTGATTTGAATTCCAGTCTTCATGCTGGCCTAGCAGGTACAAATAGGCACTGAGCATCTTCCCCAGTTCTGTGGAGTGTGGTTTGAGAGGGTCTCACTAGACAACCAGGCTTGGCTCACAGCTCATGGCCTTCGTGCCTGCACTTGCTGAGTGCCCGGGAGTACCCTGAGTGCCGGGAGTACTGTCAGTCTGTCATACGCCCCACCCCCCTGCCTTGAGATCTTCTAAGCAGAGCAGGATGGGGTGCATGCATTCATGTGGGCTTGCCTTCTGCAGCTGCTCCTGCTGTGTGGATTGGAGGTATGAGGAGGCTGCTGCCTGGCCTGCATCTCAGTAGACAAGAGGGGACCCCCCCCGGCCATATATTTAGGAAGTGAAATAGATTGTACTGGGTGATGTGAATGCCTACTGAGGTCTGCCCTGCCCTTCGGAGGGCACATTACAGTCTACACACTATGCAAAGATTCCTCCAAATAGTAAGCCCACACACATTTAGGGGCTCTCTAGTTATGAAAAATAATAGGATATAAATGTGTGACTGTTTAGGCTCATGTGTCTCAGAGGAATTGACGAGACTGTGTTTCAAATAGATTTCCAAACTCTGTCAGTGGCCATGGGAACTTGCTATAGGATTTGAACCTCGCTAGGAAGGACGGTGTCACCTTGGAGATAGTCCATTTGTTCAACTGAAAAGAAGGCTGATTTCAAATGTTCATAAGCAAGGTGAAAAAAAAAATCTCACCATGATGGAGTCCTCTGGGACTGTGGAATGGTTCTGTGGAATTTAATTAAAATGACATTGTTTCTGGAAATCACAGTGCTTCCTTGCTGGAGGCGCCTACAGAACAGACAGCTGACGGCCCTCCTGAAAGGTTTGCGCGGTGGAGGGGGACTTGTGACTAACAGTAGGCTTTTTTCCTGCCTCTAGGATTTATACCGCTTCATTGTGGTCAGAGGTTTGGGAATTTTAATAGGTTTTGGTAGAGATTCTTAAGGCAGGGGAAGGTGAATAGACCCTAGGCACACGAGGCGGAGGGAGAGGAAGCTTTCTAGGGGGTGTTAATGTATTAGTTATAGTGCAAGAGGCCACTTTAAGCTAGCTGCGTCCCCATTCTCACGGAGCACATATTGTGGTGGGGACAAACACGCCAACAAGGAAGTCGTGTAATTGAATGCGTCTCATGCGTCTCAGTGGAACACGGAGCAGCAGGGTACAAAAGAGCGAAGCGGGTAAGCGATGAATGCGCATAACACCTGCATCTCTGCCGTTGCCACAGCCTCCTGCTCTCCCCTGCCGAGATGCTTTGAGTGGGTAAAATTAGTCACCTTGGAAAAGTCCTGCCTGGATGGTGACGGTAGTGGGGAGTTCCCTGGCTTAGTTGCTTATTGTTGCTTAGCCATTACCCTTAACTTTAACATCCTTTGGAAAAACAAAACAAAACAAAAAACCAAAAAACAGGACCAGTTGGGCTCATGTCCGCAATCCTCCCAGCACCTGAAGGGCTAAGGCAAGGGGATCACTGTGAGTTCAAGTCTAAAACAACCCCCCAATTCACCCTTCAACCCCCAAAGCTGAAGACACTGAAGGTGATGTCGGGGATCTAAGAGCAGCAGCAGGGGGTTTGCTCGAGGGCTCTTCAGAGTTTATGTCAAGGCTTAGGTCTCGGTGTACTCATCTGACGATGAGAACCAGGCTTCTTAAGTGGAGCCTCACATGGTGGCTGGTATCAATGGCTGTTGAGTTTCTCACCGTGTTGACCCCTCACTCCACACGGCTGCTTGAATGTCCTCTTGGCGTGGCAGCTGGTTCCCCAGAGAGAATGGGAAGACTCAAGAGGCCATGGTGCTCTTAGGACCTGTTTACATCTGACTTCTCTTGTATTCATTCATTAATTAGTCCAGCTCATACCCTAAGGGGGGTAGAGATGGAGTTCTACTTTATTTTTTTTAAATATTTATTTATTTACTTATTATGTATACAATATTCTGTCTGTATGTATGTCTGCAGGCCAGAAGAGGGCACCAGACCTCATTCCAGATGGTTGTGAGCCACCATGTGGTTGCCGGGAATTGAACTCAGGACCTTTGGAAGAGCAGGCAATGCTCTTAACCACTGAGCCATCTCTCCAGCCTCCGAGTTCTACTTTATTTATTTATTTATCTTTCCCCTTTTTGGAAGGGTGGTGGTTTCTTTTCTTTTTCTTTTTCTTTTTTTTCGAGACAGGGTTTCTCTGTGGTTTTGGGGCCTGTCCTGGAACTAGCTCTTGTAGACCAGGCTGGTCTCAAACTCACAGAGATCTGCCTGCCTCTGCCTTCCGAGTGCTGGGATTAAAGGCGTGCGCCAACACCGCCCGGTGGGTGGTGTCTTCTTTGAGACGAGATCTCATGTAGCCCAGGCTGGCCTCAATTTGCTGTGTAGCCAAAGATGACTTGAGTTTCTGATTCCCCTGCATCAACCTCAGGACTGCTGGAGTTATGTGACATGTGACCCCATGTCTTGTTTTAAATTTCTTTTAGTTTATTTTTTATTTTATGTGTGTGAGTGTTTTTCTTTCGTATGTATGTATGTATATATGTACGTACTGTGTGTCCCTGCAGAGACCAAAAGAGGGTATTTGGTCTTCTGGAACTGGAGTAACAAACAGTTGTGAGCTACCATGTGTGTGCAAGAGCAGCAAGTCTCCTAAGCACTGAGCAATCTCTCTAGCACTCCCAAGTCTTGTTTTTATGTGATGCTGGACTTTGAACCCAGGGCTTTATACTGTCCAGGGGAACACTCTGCCAACTGAACTCCATGCCCAGATTCCCGCCCCAGCCCCCAGGCATGTGTGCATGCCAGGCAAGGGTTCTCCCGTGGAGCCACAGCTGCAGCTTAGCGCTATCCTATGAAAGGAAGAGCTTGAAAGAATTCCTGGGCATTGGAAGCCTCCACCATCCGATAGGTCTGGACATGTGTGCACCTTTTCCACTAAGGAGGATCGGGCATGGTAGCACATTGCAGAAAGGGATTAGTGAGTCTCTCACTCCTAGCTGCTGTAACAGGGGTTTTGGCAGTGAGTGTTACTAGTATAATGATAGGGTGTGGGGCCACAGTGAAGGAGCTCAGAATCCCAGCAACAAGGGGCTTCAAATAAAGCATATGTTTGCAGCCCAGATGACTGCGAAGGTGCTTGGCCTCACCCACCCACACATACTCACAATTTTACAGTATGTTTTTGCTCTGCTGACTAGAAAATCTGGGGGATATATTGGAAGGAGAAGCTGAAAACACAGGGTGACAGTTTTACTGAATGCTCAGGCGTCAGGCCAGCGTGCACTTGTCTTCGTTGGGAGACCCCGCTTGTCCTTCTGTGTGGAGGCTCTTTGCCCTGGCCTGCCTGTCCCCTGTGCTGTGGGAAGACAGGCATCTGCAGCAGATGTGAAATGTGGAGTCTGATCCTTAGGTGGGATGAGAGGTCTCATGTGTGGCCCCTGGGGGCCTGCTTCACATCTGTTAGAGCCACGTGCCCCTTTCAGTCCAGATGTTTGCTGCCGTCGTAAGTGTTCACCCATGTCTTACCAGGTAGGGAAACTCACAGTCGTGGACAGAGACACCTCCCCAGTGAAGAGTGCTCACACCCAAGAAAGAGAACATTCTCCGGAGCTATTCTTTTTAGCTTTCAATAGAGAAAACATACCTGCTAAGAAAAACAATCTAACCAGTTGCAGTCCAAGAAGGTACAGAGAAGGAACTGCCTGGGTCATTAAACCCCTGGAAATGAGTTCAGTGTTTGCATACTTTAAGTGGGGTGATGGGGTTGAAAGGTGGCATAGAGGCTACACTGTTTTTATAGGATCTGAATGTAACCAATGGTTACTGTCAATACTTTAGTTAGAACCTATTAACCTTGTGGCTTTCCACGATATACAATGTTTGGCCAAAGAATGGAATTTGGTTTCTGCCTCTTCAAAGTCATACCGACATCTCCTGGCTCCTCAAGGCTTTGGAGGAAGGTGACTTTTGAGTTGAGTTGAACTCTCTTTTGCCTAAAGTTAGTGAATGATTGAAGTTGGCCTGTGACATCAAATTTTGTTGTTATTGGCCAGGTAGATGAGGATGGGACTGGGAGATTTGCCGCTTTTAGGTTAGTGTCCAGGATGAGGGGCTGTGCTTCTGAACATTGGCTTCCTCATCTGAACTGGTGGGATGTGACGTTTGGGTTGAACAATGTAGTTTCTAATTATTGGATATTTATCTAAAGAAATTCCTGCAATAATTTCTATGTCTGTAGGGTTACGGGGCTATTGAGGCTCAGGTAAGGGAAGAGTCTTCTAGAATGCCTAGCTAAACTTCAGCTTACCTCCTTCTAGGAAATTACTGGGGAGAGGAAAAAAGTTGCCCAAGGTCACACAGCTAGCAGGGCCAGAACCTCACCCCTCCTCATCATAGACTCTCCAGAAATCTTAGCTCTGGTCCTCCCTCCAGCTATGCCAGCCAGAGAGGGGAATAGTTAAGGCAGGTGGCTTTATTAGGTTGCCACCTGGGCAGTAAGGTGCAGAAAACCCGCACCCAGTAGTCTCCAAGCTACTGCCTGGGAGCTTAGGAGTGGGCTAGGGGTCCCGCCGCGTGTGGCGGCGCGTGTTCTAGTGTGGCCGGTGCTCCTCTGTCACCGCGGCCTTTCCACCTAGCTGGCGGCCTCCGCGCCGCGCGGGTGTTCAGTTTCAGCGCTGGGATGAGCGCAGACAGCGCCTGTCTCCCTGAGGAAGGAAGGCGGCGCGAGAGGGCCCCAGCGTCCTGAGCTGGGGCCTGGCAGCACGGTGGAGGGGACTCGGCTGGCTGCGGCTGGCTGCGATCGCCCCACGGGTCTGGCGCGCAGTGCGTCGAGCCTCTGCGGAAGGGGGACGCCTGGGAGCCGCTCCACGGCCGCCGAGGGTAACCTCCTTTGTGGCGCGTGGGGCGGGTGTGGGTGGCCTCCTGCCCGCGGGATGCATGGCCAGCATCGCTGAGCTGTTCTTTGTGTCTCCCGGGGTGGGTTGGAAGTGTGGGGTGTGTACGTTAGCGCCCGCGCGGCGCCTCTAGTCCGTCACCCGTCGCCAGCTTTCCTGAGTCTCTCCATCAGACCTTAGCCCGAGGGGATGCCACCTGGGCCACCTCGGGGAGAGTTTCTGGAAGTTGGAGGGAGAAGGACGAGGTGGGGCTGCCCAGCCTCTGCAGACCCCAGGCCGCGCCCCAAAGTTGGTGAGGCAGGTGCAGTGCCCCCTTATACCTCGAGCCTTCCTCTATCCCGGGCCTCCAGCCCCTCAAGGACTGCGCTCCTCAGCTACGGATTTTCAGCAATTCTCAGCTGCTAACTTTCAGGGTGCATAGAAGCCACCTGGTGTGGTGGGGGCGGGGTTGGGGTGTCGCGTGCGTGGCTGTCCAGCCTTGCCGTTGCGGAAACCTGCCTGCTAGCCTGCCTAGCTGGCGGGCTGGCGGAGGGGAAAGAAAGCTTTAGCTAGCGGCTGTGGCACCAAGCCGAGCCGGGGTGCCCATGTGACTGCGGTGTGCTTGGGAGGAGGAAGCTGTAGAGGTCAGTGCAAAGGCGTCACGCCAGAGCGAGCAGGAGCGAGGAGGAAGCCCCCAATCAGCGCGGGTGGGAGTCTTGGGGTGGCAAGCGCAGGGTTGCCTTTGAACTGCAGGGGCCGGTACACAGCCACTTCCGCTTAAGGAGAGGGTTAAGGGCTCGAGGGCTGGAATGGACACCGAAAAGACGGGTCCACATTAGAAGAGGCTGGTCTGGAAGGAAGGTTCTAACATAGTAGGTCCCTGAGGGCAGAGCAAATGCTTGGAGAACTTTCCCTGCCTACACAGCCAGAGAGAGCCCTAGTTTTCTATGTGAGTGGTTGGGGCGGCGGTGGTAAGGGGGTCTGGAAGATGGGCTAAGTGGGAGTGACCCATTTGACCAAGCAGTCCCAGGGGTCCTAGAGCTGGACAAACCAAACCTGGTTCTTTCTCCCTGGTGTAGGTGCCCCGTGGGCATCCAGCTACAGGCTGAAGGAAGCCTGTCCTCTTGGCTCCACCCCGCACACTTAAATTGTTTTCTCTAGTCTATGTTGAGCTGAGGTTAAATTGTTTTCTCTAGTCTTTGTTCAGCTGAGGCCTGGAGGGGGTGGAAACCAAGGTTAGATTAAAAAAGAAGAAAAAAACCCTGAGAGGAAGAACTGGTTTTAGGGAAATGAGGACTAATATTTTGAAGTGGAGCTTAGAGGAAAGAGGCCAGTGTGGTCCATGAGGGTGGGGTAAGGTAGGGCTTTAGGACCCCCCCCCCCATTCTTTGGAGAGAAGATCTGAGGTCTTAAGTTAGGACCTGTTTGCATCGCCTTGGGTGGGCGGGCCGGCAGGGTGTGTGTGGAGCCCCAGTCAGGACTTCAGCAGCGCTAGTGCCAGCTTCGTGACAGTCCTGGGCTGTCAACTACACCCCTCCGATGGGGTTGCTAGGCAGCGGGGCTCTGATGTACGGGGAGGCCTTCTGATTTGTCAGACTCCTGCAGACACATGGTTAAAGCTCCTTCCAGCCTATCCGGAGGAGGGACGCGGCACGCTGCCTGCATATTGCCGAGCCCCGGGTCCACCTGAACAAGAGGTGCAAAAGGCAACCAGAAGGAGGGGGCTCCTGGAGCCCTCCAACCTTCAAACCAGCCCGGCCCCACGCCCCCCATTCTCTCCACTGGGCTTGCTGCTGGCTCCTCCCTGCAGGTCCCCGCCCCATTCTATCCCTCTTCCCCAAACCACAGAAGAGCAAAGTGCAGCAAGGAAAAGAGGTCAGTGGGGTAAGCGTGTACGCGGGCCTCTGTAGGTGTCAAGATGGGTATGAGGGAGGGGAGATTGCTCTTTTGTGCCCCTTGGGGTTCTTGTGGGTAGGGGGTCAGTGGTAAGGGAGCTAACACCGTTGTTGGTCAGGCCTGGACTTGGAAGCCAGTGAGGTACCCTGCTCACTCAATCTCCGTGCACCCCTAGGGCTAGCATGTAGGGGGAGGAACGGGAGCTTGCTGTGTACCTGCCTTAAAGGCTGGACTGCCTGCCTCTTTTAGTGCTTATCAGGGAGGGAGCTGCTGTGGGTTCCTTTTCGCCTTGAATGCACAACCTGTGGTCCAGCTTCTATTGCCGGAGTTTTTCACCCCTCTCCGATCCCAAGACCATCTTTGAATCCTTCCACTTGCGATAAAACATCTTTGAGATAAAATTCACATATAGCTCACATAGAAAAAGTGTGCAACCCAGTGTTTTCTGGTGCCTTGACAGAAAGGTGCAGCCACACAGTCAATTTTAGGTATTTTCATCCTGATGGGATGAAACCCCCACCCATGTTAGTGTCATCCCCACCCCTCCCCCACCCAGCCCCTGGCCACCACTAATCTGTGTGCTTCCTCGTCGGATTTCCCTAACTTAGGGTGTTTCGTGTCTTCGGAACTGGGTGGGATTTCTAGCTTCATTGCTTACTTGGGGAGCCATTGCGTCATTTAACTTTATCTGTGTAGCCTCGTCTGCAAGGGGCTCGTCTGCAAGGGCAGGGATTGTCTGCACTCTTACCCATTTCTCAGCGCTGAGCTTCATTCTTGGGCTGGACTGCTGGTTGAATGAATGAGATGAATGGGAACTGGTAGTTGGCAGACTACGCAGGTGGTTTACTACTGAATTCCAGGGGGCCCAGCTGCTACAAAGGGGGCTGGCAGCTAGGGAGAGCTGAAGCCATCGGATCTGTGAAGGAGCAGAAAGGAAGCCTTGGGATTGGGGGGGAGGGGAAGGCGGTGGTTAGGGGTCGAAACTGATAGTGGCCTGTGGGTTGCCAGTTCTCTTGGGAACTTGAAAACCAAGACGCTGTCTCTGAGCTCTGGGGTGGGTGACCCATGCTTGAGATTTGTCACCTGATCCCAGGGGTATCCCCCAGGAGGGAAACTCCACTTAGATTTCAATTTTTAAAATAAGAAGAGGAAATTCCCCATCTGCAACCTTTATAAAAGGGCATCGGGTCAGGTGGCTCTGAAGGGTTTGCTCGCCCTGTGATTTGGGGTTGACTTGTGCTCTCTGCCCCCACTCTTGCTTCTGTACTGCAGGTACTGTCTGATGAGTGTGAAGGGTTGTTTCACTGACTTCCACATTGACTTTGGAGGTACCTCTGTGTGGTACCATGTTTTCCGTGGTGGGAAGGTGAGTATCTGTAGCTTTCGTAAGTACTTCGGGCCGGTTTGCACCTCCTAAGACCCTCTAGCATAAATTCCTTGGCTTTGTCTCTGGGTTTTTTAACTTCAGAGTAGAGGTGGCAGTCACTGCCTGCCTCTGAGCAAGAACGTTTTGCACCAGAGATAGACATCGCTCTAAAGATGAAGTAGTGGGGTATATATTCAGGGTGCCTGTGCCAAGTCTACTTTTGTGGGCAGCATCCCTGCATGGATATAGGTGATGCACGGGTTTCTTGAGGATGCCCATGAGGGCCTGGCTCATCTGGGTCTTCATGGACATTCATTTTAAACGACAGTGTTGGAAGAGACTCAGGGAGGAAGTCGGCCCACTTGATTCCAGATGTTTTTCCTCCTCCAAAGTGAGCACAGGCGAAGTTTATTTATTGGGGCCATTTTATCATACATCTTAGGAAATTCCCTTCCACTTCGCTCGCTACCTCCCAGACAAGCCTGTGGCTCAGGGGAGAAACTGTTCTACCCAGCACAGGGAGCATTCCTGCCTTGGTATTTCAGCAGGAATGGGGATATCCCAAAGGCAGCCAGAACCCTCCCCCCTGCTTGGGGAGTCCAGACAGATGGATTTGCCACCCTCCTTTTCCCTCCCCAAGTAGGTGGGGCTCTTTGGGGTTTGTTCAGAGTCTGGAAGAAATCAGAGACTTCAGCCTAACTGCCTCCTTTCCCTCCCAAGATCTTCTGGCTGATCCCTCCAACCCTGCACAACTTGGCACTGTATGAGGAGTGGGTGCTGTCAGGCAAACAAAGTGACATCTTTCTGGGAGATCGCGTGGAACGATGCCAAAGAATTGAGCTGAAACAAGGCTACACATTTTTCATCCCTTCTGGTAGGTTCCTGTTGTAGTCTTGGGGTTGGTCAACCGCTGGCTCCCCCATCATTTGGAGCAGCCTCTTGCCTCCCTGTGGATTCAGCCAGGGTTGGAGGCCAAGTGAGGGCTTCTGTGGGCTTTGGGATTAGGGGAGCCATGGATAAGCCCTGAGAGTAGGTCTGGTGGAACAGAGAAAACACAGAACCTGAGTTGCCATACCTGTGAGCCAGCCTTCCGTGGCTCTTAGAGAAGCCCCGGGTCCTTTCTCTGGGGACATTTGAATGTCTATCTTGAGCCTTCCTTTAGAACAGCGGTTTTCAGACTGTGGGTCACAACCTCTTTGGGTGTCAAATGACCCTTTCATAGGGGTCACCTATCAGATATCCTGCATATCAGATATCGTAATGTCAGATATTTACATTATGGTTCATAACAGTAGCAAAATTACCATTATGAAGTAGCAAAAATAATTTTATGGTTGTGGCCACCACAACATGAGAAACTGTATTAAGGGGTCACAGCTTTAGGAAGGTTGGGAACCATTAGTCTAAAGATTTCTGTGTGAAGATGACAGGCCCCTTAGGGACCGAAGATGAGTGCCCTACAGACGTCAGTGCAAGCTCTAGGAAACGGTTATGAGCCCTCTTAGTTGGCACTTGGCTCTGCTGCCTCAGTGTTCTCTCCTTAAAAATGGGCCAAGTTGTGTGGACTTAGTGAGTTCAGACCTCCTTCTTCTAGTTTCGTAGAAACAGATGAGAGAGGGCCTTTAGCTATAGACCGAGTTAACTAACAGAGGTAGCCAGTGACCTAGGAGTCAGGGAGTTCTATGTGTGTAGGGGGAGGCAGAGTGTCAAGTCCACAGGTGGGAGCTTGTATATTTCTTGGTAATTAGACTTTGGAAGCTATGTCAGCCAGAAGAAAGAGTGGCAGGAAACGGTTGTGATAGGAGTTTAAAGGAGAGTTGTGTTGGGTATCTAAGAAAGATACACTGGAGTTGGCAATGACCAGGTCAAAGAGGCTGCTTCTAATGTGCCTTGTGGGTATCGAAACCAGTGTCTAATCAGAAATAAGATCTAATACGGTGTGACACTATGGGATGAATGCGTAGTAGCAGTATCACAGGTGGGTGAGCAGGACCTATAGGAATACATTTTAAAGAAAGAGTCGTGCTTTAAGCTTGGTGGATTTTTGTTTGTTTTTTTGGTTTGGTTTTGGTTTTTCAAGACAGGGTTTCTCTGTGTAGTCCTGGCTATCCAGGAACTCACTCTATAGACCAGGCTGGCCTCAAGCTCACAGAGATCCGCCTGTCTCTGCCTCTTGAGTGCAGGAATTAAAGGTGTGCGCCACCACCACCCTGCATACTTTTTTTGAGTCTGAAAAATCTACCTCTGTCTTAATTTTTCCTACTTTGTTGCTGCCAGGCAACATTAAGAGATAAAAAATTATATTATATTTATATTATTTNATGTTACATAGGCATGGACTATCCTATACATGTTAGGAGATATGACTTAGTTTCCTGATAAGCTTAGGGTAGTTCTGTTTCATCAAGCATTTATACCGGATCTCATATGAACTATATTTGTTTTGTGTGTGTGTGTTGGGGCGGGGGGGGGGGGCTAGAGTTTGGAGGTCACAGGATAGCTTGAGGGAGTTGATTCTCTCCTTCTACCATGTGGCCCTAGGGATCAAACTCAGGTTCTCAGGCTTGGTGGCAAGTACCCTTACTCCCTGAGCCATCTTGCTGGCCCCAAGATTTGGATTTTAAGTTTCAGGGACCTAAGTGAATACTTTAAGTTCTCTTGGGACCTGGAAACTCCAGCATTTAAACCCTTTGATCCACAGATACACACATTTGAGTTGTATGGTAGTCTGCTTGTGTTTTTCACGGAGAGAGCCTTGAGGGAATCCAAGAGGCTTTAGGAGTGTTTCTGTGTTGGAGAATCTAGTTCTAGTTAACCTCTGACTTAGGTTTTCATTTCCATGGTGATAACCATAAATTTTAATTATTTTTTTTCCTTTTTTAGTCAGCTTTTTTTGTGTTTTGGGATGGGGGTGTTGAGGCAGGGTCCCACATAACCTAGGTTGGCTTGGTTTCACTATGTAGCCGAGAAAGATCATCAAGTCCTGCTCTTCCTGCCTCTAGTTCTGAGGTTCTAGGATCATAGGTGTGTGGGACTGTATCAAGCTTGAGACAGATTTGACACAGAATGGGCTAGATGTCATGATTCTCTTGCCTCTGCCTCCCAAATGTTAGGACCACAGACATATACCACAATGACCAGCCTCCACAGTGAATTTGTCTGTCTGTCTATTGATCTACGGTCTGTTGAGGAATGAACCCAGGGCCTCACAGACACTGGCTAAGTGCTCTGCCAAATGAACTGTAACATGTCAGCCCACCCTAGAAAGCTTAGACATGTTTTCTGCTGCCTTAAGCGCTTGAGTGTCTGCCTCTGTCTCCCAGTAGGTCTCCAGTTCTTTGAAGGTTCGTAGGAGGCTGATGGGTTAGAGTGTGTATTGCTTTTCCTTCCTGTGTCTGCGGACAGAGGAGCTATGTAAGTTCAGCGCTGGTGGCTCTTCAGTCTATCCCTGGACGGGCCAGGAGGACTCCCATCAACAGGAAGATCATTGAAGAGAACCGAGAAGTGGGAAGATCAGAAAAGGGGGCCTGCTGGGTTTATCCAGTGGATATGTTGGCCATCATGGAGGTACAGGAAATGGTAGCACAGGTCAGAGTGCCAGGAGCATCTAGTGAGGAGACCACTGGGTTCACCCTGGTCATTGGAGGCAAACATGATTGTCAAGCAATAGGAAGTCAAGGGGCTGTATCAGCATGAGCCAAGAGACATCTCTTTTTCTGATGTCCTGACCATGTTTGGCCTTGGCCTCCCACTCTGGTTGCAACAGTCCAAGTGAGTTATGGGTAATAATTCTGAGCAGGAAACATTCTATGTCCACCGTTTGTTTTTGTTGTCGGTGTATAAGGGAAAACTCAAGCCCCTCTTCTCCCTATGCCCTTTTTACCAAAAATAAAGATACCTGACCAAAGGTCTGTTTCTCAATTGATAAAGTTTCAGGGTCAGGTTTAGGTACCCAGGTGTACCTAGCTTTTACACCTGCTCACCTGGCTTGTATTCTGTTGCCCCTTCCTGACCTTGTGACTTTGGGAAACTTAATTTCTCACTTAACCAAACCAAACCAAACCAAACCAAACCAAACACAAACCCACCTAACCAACAAACAGCTCAACAAGAAAATATCTTCATGTGGTTGGTTGTTTGATTGGTTGGTTGTGTGCAAACATTTCATGTGAACCAGGCTGACTTCAGACTTGTGACAGTGGAGGGTGGTTTTGAACTCATGATCCTCTAACTCACCTCCCACATTCCGAGATTAAAGCACTTACTTAGAGCTGGGTGGTGGTGGCACACGCCTTTAATCCCAGCACTCGGGAGGCAGAGGCAGGCGGATCTCTGTGAGTTCGAGACTAGCCTGGTCTACAAGAGCTAGTTCCAGGACAGGCTCCAAAACCACAGAGAAACCCTGTCTCGAAAAAACCAAAAGAAAAAAAAAAAGCACTCACTTAGCCAGCCTGATTGCAGGCAGTGAGGGACGGCCTGAGGGGATGTATGATACAGCCCCTCCCTTTTGGGTGCATGTCCAGCCAGGTGGCAGTCATGTTAGGAATACCTGAAGGCTGGAAATGTCTGAGAAGTATTCTGCAGTTCAGAGACTTTGGCTGATCTTAGTATTCCCTGACCTTGCCTTGGAGCAAGAACCATCCCTTGGGAACCTGAGGCAGGGGGATGCTAGTATGGGTGGTAATGTTACTTGTCTCAAGAGTTTTGCTGGAACCCCCAAAAAAATTAAAAGCCAGTTGTGGTGGCATGTAACTGGAAGTTTCTCTCCTGCCTACCAGTTCCTGAAGCTTAATATTAATTATAAACTGACCTATTAGCTCAGGCTTATTAACTAAATTTTACAACTTAACCCGTTTCTGTTATTCCATATTTTACCACAAGGCTTGTGGCTTATTACCTCACATTTTGCTTCTCTGGTGGCTGCTGATGTCTTCCAGACTCCACCTTCTTTTTCCCTGTGTCTTTGTTTAGATTTCCCACATAGCTATATTCAGTCAAAGCAACTTTTTCATTGCCTGCTTTTCCAAAGGTCCTGAGTTCAATTCCTGGCAACCACATGGTGGCTCACAACCATCTGTAATGAGGTCTGGTGCCCTCTTCTGGCCTGCAGACATACACACAGACAGAACACTGTATACATAATTAATAAATAAATAATTTTTTTAAAAAAAGCAACTTCTTTATTTAACCAAGGATAATAAGACATATTCACAGCATACAGAAGGGTATCCCACATCAGTGGTGCACACCTTTAATCCCAGCACTTGTAGGTAAAGACAGGCTGATCTCTGTGAGTTTGAGGTCAGCCTGGTCTACAGAGTGAGTTCCAGGACTGTTTCACAGAGAAAGCCTGTCTCAAAAAAAACCAAGAAAAGAGTTTTGCTTGTTGAGGTGGCCTACATCTTTACTCCCAGTGCTCGGAGGCAGAGGCCTATGGATCTGTGAGTTCAGAGCCAGCCTGGTCTACAAATAATGGTGGCTCTGAGTCCTTGACAGTGTAACTGATGGGGCCTTTGGTAGTCCACCTATAAAATGGGTACAGGACCAGGGAAGAAGCAGAATGAAGGGGGTGAACTTAGCACGTGCTGGAGGGATGGAAAACTCGGCAATTGCTGCTTGGCTCTGGCGCTTCAGGACCAAGGAATACTGGGGCCTGCCTTGTGTATCTTCCCACATTCTGAGGATGGAAGCAGTTCAGCTTCTCAGGTGAAATCTCCCCATTTTGCAGCACGAAGTAGAGCAAACTTAACTTAGCCTTGGATCAGAGACAGCCTGGACTTTGCTAGTTGGCAGCCACAGTGTCCAGGGCATGGGGGTGGGCTGGTCATGGACTCTGCGATGGCCTTGTCCTTGACAACTACAGAAATGGAGGCAGATGTGCCAAGGGGCTCATAGACTGCTTTCTGAGCTCTGGGACTGTAGGTGAGACTTCTGTGCCTCTGTTCTTGGCCCCCTTGGGTCCCAGAAATCACCCCTGCAGTGGGTTTTGTCGGTCACTCTGCTCCTTCCATTGCTGCATTGTCCCCAGCTGCTTGGCCTGAATATGAGGCGTTCACTGCCTTTGTGTTGCTGACGGCAGATGCCAGCCTCTCCTGCCCTGTTACAGACTAGGACACCAGCCTCCCAGAGTATCGTGGTGAATGAGCTGCCCTTGGAAGAATGAGTATTGAACGCCACAGCCTCTCTTCCCATTTCTTCCCAAGGGCATTATTGAGTCTGAGTCGGTGGAAGCAATTGTAATCAGGGCTGGAAAGGAACTCAGCAGCCATTTCAATCTCAGCGAGTCTTCCTGACCCACCCGTGATGCCCTTGGGTGAGAAGGAAAGTGTGTAGAACCTTCCAGAATCTCTAGATTCCCTGCCTACTTACAGTGGCATCTGTCCTCTGTTTTCCTCTGTTCACACTTTAGAGTACTAGATGTCAGTCTGCCTGCAGGGGAGTCTGGGTTAATCAATACATCTTACTGTGTTCACCGTCTTTTCCAAACTGACATAAATGGCAATTGCTTGTGGCAGTTGAGTTCTGGCTCACCAAGTTCACAAGGAAGGCAGTCGTCTTCAAGTGGGCACACATGGCCAAATCAGGGAGAATCTGGAACCGAGGCTCAGGCTTGGGTAGAGGGAAAGGTGGGCATGTGGAGCATAGGAATAGGACCCCGAGGCTCCAGACATCCTCAGTCCTGTCTTAGGAGGTGTTGTTTAAACATCAGTGACGGTGGTCATGGCAGCAGTAGCAGACAGCATAGCTCTGCTTGGTGAAAAGCCAGAAATGAGGTTCTGCAAAGATCACCTGACAGGTGGCAGAGGCAAGAGACAACATTTGTTGTTGTTATTTTTATTACAGTATACAGATGCTCAGTTTCTGTGTCTGTCCCCTCACCACTGGGGGCTGACGTTTGGAGTAGAGACAGAAGTCTAGCCAGTCAGGAAAGTCCAGGTTCAGTGAGAGACCCTGCTGCCAAAAGTAAAGTGAAGAGCGCTCGAGGAGGACACTTGATGTTGGCCTCTGGCCTCCGTGGACAAGTGCACACAGGTGCACGTGCACATACGTAAATCCGTACATATGCTGCCTCCCCCCAGTATAGAAAAGGATGCAAATAGGATTTAATGCCAATACAGTCGCACCAAGCAGATGCAGAAGTAAGACTTTTTAGACTCCACCATTGTCTTCCCAGAGCTTAAAGGTCCAGGGTGCTTGGTGGTTTCCTCCAGTGGCGCAGCGGTCACAGAGCAGCAGATGGCCTGAGCCAGAGACCTGAAAGCAAAAGCAGAGCCTCCATTCCTGTACCCCATGGTGTCCAGCTGTTGGTGACAGTGTTTGGCTTTTCTCTGATAGCAGTTAGCTGTGCCCACACTGGCAAGGAGGGCTGGTCCAGCAGTGGCCTTGGATCCTCCAGATGTCCTTCTCAGGTGGTGCAGACTGTGCACCTGACAACTGATGTCTTAGCTCACCTGGGAAAGAGACTGGACCTTCGTGGAGCCTGGGCAGAGTTAGGTTGGGCCTTCCAGAGTTTTCCTCACATGAAATGGTTAAGCACACGTTAGGGAAGAGAGGCTCCAGGGTCTCTTCTTGCTCCGGTTTGTGTTCTCCCCTCTGCTGGTCCTCTTCTCTCTTCTACTCTGAGTTTCCCCACTGGCTGTCCCAGTCATTGCCTCTGTCCTTACTTCTCATCGTATTTCTCCTTTGCTTCCTAGTGCGTTTCCACATCTGTTCCACGTCAGCCAGGGCAGTGCGGAGTTCCGGGAAACGGCTGTTCTCCCTTGCCAGCTGACTTTTGTTTGTTTGTTTGTTTTTTGGTTTTTGGCTGTTTGTTTGTTTGTTTGTTTTTGTGTAGCTCTGGCTGTCCTGGAACTTGACCAAGCTTGCCTTGAACTCAGAGCTCCCCCTGCCTCTGTCTCCTGAGCGCTGGGATTAAAGGCGTGCGCCACCACTGACCTGCAGCAGCAAGGGACTCATCTCTCAGCCTGTTTGAACATCTGCAAATTAGAGTCACTATAAAGCTGTATCCCCCTAGCTCCGTGTCCAGGGACCACAGTGATATTTTCTGCACTGGCAGTGTCACCAGTCTCAATGGAAGTGTGATGTTGTTGAATAAAATCTCCACAAACCAGGCAGAGGCTAACTTTGGGGGTTCAAATCCTTGCAGGTGACTTTACCTTAAAACACCTTAGTTTCTTCACCTGTAAGTTGTAGTTGAAAAAGACATTGCTTTTGTAAGAATCAATCAACTGAGACCCGGGAAAGCCCTTAGAGTGCACCTGGGGAAGTCACAAGTGTGACCCACACTTTTAAACAGTTGCGGTGTGAGCCAGGCGGTGGTGGTGTCACACGCCTTTAATCCCAGCACTCGGGAGGCAGAGGCAGGCGGATCTCTGTGAGTTTGAGGCCAGCCTGGGTTATAGGAGCTAGTTCCAGGACAGGCTCCAAAGCGACAGAGAAACCCTGTCTCGAAAAACTAAGAAAAAAAAAAGAAGTTGCCTTGTGTAGAAGGGACATCTACCATGGCTGGTAGTACACGGGGAAGAATAGAGGGGACAAAAAAAAGGCTGAAATGGGGTAGAAGCAGCCTGTGATTAAGGAGACAACTTAGATGCGGGCCTTGGAAGAGTCCATGCCCCCAGGATGTGTTCTGCAGTAAAAGTGTCTGGGTTCTGTGGTCATTGCTCTGAACTGTCCTTTAGGACCCCTCCAGGGACCAGTATTCAAAGGAATAACTAGGGAAAGGCTGGGGGGCTCAGCATGGATGCAGGGACCAGGGCATTCTGTTCCTGACAAGTTTCCTGACTTGAGTTCCTACCTCAAGTCCCGCACTTGCCTGCAGCATCCCAGACTTGAATTAAGCGGGGCCTCTAGGAGCTCTGGGCTGAGTCCCTCCGGCTGCCCAGGAGCTTTGGTGTCTGAAATGCCAGGCATCGCATGCCCTTACACATCGGTGCCCCCTCTGCCCTCCCCGCCCAGGTTGGATCCATGCGGTATACACCCCTGTGGACTCTCTGGTGTTCGGCGGGAACATCCTGCACAGCTTCAACGTGCCCATGCAGCTGCGGATCTACGAGATTGAGGACAGAACCCGGGTAAGGGTGCCCTCTGCCCCAGGGCTGTGCTGGTCTTTCTCAGTTCCACTTTAATTCCCCCCACTGCTGCTCCTCTCAAGCTGGGGCCTTGGTTCCCGTTCTGGAGGGAGCCAAGACATTCTCCAGCAGAGCCCTAAATCCCTGGAGTCCCCCCCCCCAGGCTGGAGGCAGACAGAATCCTCTGTGGGGAAGTTGGGCATCATTGTGCATTCCTACAGTCTCAGCTCTTGGGAAGTGGAGGCAGGATCCAAAGTTCAAGGCTAGTCAGGGCTACTTAGAGTGGGACCAGGCTGAGCTACATTTTATCATTAAAAACAAAGCAAAAAACAAACAAACAAACAAAAAACTTTGTGGAAATTCTACCTGAGCAAGTGTGTGTATTTGTCTTGGGAGAGCAGTGGGAGGTGGGAGGGACCCAGCTTTTTTTTTTTTTTTTTTTTTTCTTTGCCTGTGTAGAAAGGTGTATGGATCTGAAGTTTGCAGGGGCTGGAGAGGCTTGAAAAAGAGCCAGCCTGGTCCAAGGTCACATCTTTCCTACTGAAGTCTGATGGAAAGAAGTTGGAGTTTTTAGTCTTGCTGCTGAGCTCAAATCCCCCTCGAAAGCTGTCTGGGGTGAGGCTTCCCTGTGACCGCTTGGGCCGTGCTTTCTCAGCTATCAGATTTCCCAAGATAAGGTCATATGTACCTTTTGTTCCTGGAGTTTGTTTTCTCTGAATGTCCATGGCTGGGACTTGGCCACCTTCCTTCCATACTACGCTTGATCACATGCACCTAGACATTTGAGGCGGGTTCAGGGGTGAGAGTGGCTGGGAACCA
Source organism: Alexandromys fortis (assembly GCF_014885135.2). Classification (NCBI taxonomy): domain Eukaryota; kingdom Metazoa; phylum Chordata; class Mammalia; order Rodentia; family Cricetidae; genus Alexandromys; species Alexandromys fortis. Next base: position 7,831,943 of record NW_026067935.1, read on the forward strand.
TCTGTAATGAGATCTGGTGCCCTCCTCTGGCCTGCACGCATACTTAGAGACAGAACACTGTATACATAATAAATAAATCTTAAAAAAAAAAAAGGAAGGAAGGAAGGAAGGAAGAAACTGTAGCCCTGAGATGGAAAGGGCCTATTTCATATTCTCCCTCCTCTTTCCTCTTCTGTTTTTAATGTGGCTGTTTAAATATTTCTTTGAATTGAGATATAACTCACATACCGTGAAATTCACCATTGGGAATGTGAAGTTCTGTGTTCTTAGTGTGTAGCTATCACCACTAACTCCAGCACATTTTCACATGCACCCCAGGAACCCCTGTACCCATTAGCAGTCATTTCTTCTTCCCTCTTTCTCCAACCCCGGAGGTCTCTAATCTGCTTTCAGTCTCTATGAATTGGCCTGTTTTAGACATTTGTTACGAATGGAATCATGTAGTTCATGCCTTTTATATCTGAACTTTTGCACTCAGCATGATGCGCCTTTTCAAGGTCCATCCATGTTGTAGCACATGGCAGCGATCTCATGACTGAGTAGAACTCCACTGTATAAACAGAATACGTGACATTTCTGCTTGGGATTTGCCTCAAGATGTGACTTTTAGACCCCGAAGAAGTATTGATGAGCAGCCGGGCAGTGGTGGCGCACACCTTGAATCCCAGCACATGGGAGGCAGAGGCAGGTGGATCTCTGAGTTTGAGGCCAGCCTGGTCTACAGAACAAGTTCCATGACTGGCCCTATAGCTACTGAGAAACCCTGTCTTGAAAAACCAAGAAAAGAAAATGGTGAGCTTGGACTCTGGAGAAATACTTCCCGCTGCTCCGATCAGAATTTATCTTTCCAGTCTTGTTTTTAGGGCTCATTTTCATGGGATGCTACATTGGAGTTAAAGTGAGGCAGCCAGTTGAGGGGGCCCAGGGCGTGATTGCGTGTCCAGTTTGTGGATTTCCTGGCTTGCGATGCCCACTTTCACACCGTCCTGGGCCACGATCCTCTGCAGACCCTGTTTCATAGGCTCTTCTGCCTTTCTCGAAAGGTGTGCGTCCTCTGTGCTGTCCAGGGAAAGGGCACTGTCTGGGCCCAAATGGTCACTTTTCAGTCTGAGTCAAGTGATGCCAATGGTTCTTTGGCCAACCCTGAAAAACAGGCCATTTGTTGTGAGCAGCAACCTGCCGGTGTGGATGGAAGGCTGGGACTCCAAAGGAGAAGTCAGGCCCAGACTTCGCAGGCAGTTCCTGAAAGCCACAGTCAGACTGGGATTTCTCAGTTTCTCTGGCACCTTGCTGGGTAGCTGTCCCTTCCCAAGGGAATCTGATTGTCCATCTCAGAACACCTGCCCCCCCTCCCCACTGCCCGTGTTATTACCCCTAGGAGCCTAGTTCCTCTCCCCAACTGGTGTCACTCAAGCAGGAGTCAGGGTAATGGACCCCCCCCCACACCCTCTACCCCTACAGCATCATTCTGTTTGCTCTGGTGAAGTATCTCATCACAGTAAGATGCCCGTCGGCTCCCTCCCCCAGGGCCGCCTGTCCTTAGTCTCTGAGGGGGCACCCATCTGGCTTCTCTGAAGCAGATTGTTGGCTCTAGGGCTGGAGTAAGGATGGCTGTGGGGGGCAGGGGAGGAGGGACAGGCTAAGCTGGAAGCAACAGCAGGCCTTTTAATCTGCTTTAATTTCTGGTCTTTGGAGAGGGGCTTGGCTACAAGGTCCAGTTGTTTCTGTCTTAGGAGCCAAAGCAGACAAAAGGCCCTAGAGAGAGTCCTGGAAGTCAGATAAAATGTCAGGACTACTTGTCAGCCTGATACAGCTCAATTCCATCCATTCCTATCAGCTCCTTGAAGAAGGTTATGGCCACTTAAAAATAGTTTTTCCCAGAGTGTTCTAAAACATACATGGCTTTGCTTGGAAACAAACACTGGAGGTTGGCCAGAGTAAGGCCAGTGCAGGAGTCCCTCGCCCCTCAGTGTGGGTTTGACTTTAGAAAAGGAGTCTGCCTGTGTGATGCTGGGCGGCAGTCGGATGGGCTATCTAGTCCTCCTGTGTGATGCTGGGTGGCATAGGATGGGCTATCTGGCCTTCCTGTGTGATGCTGGGTGGGGTCGGATGGGCTATCTAGTCCTCCTGTGTGATGCTGGGTGGGGTCGGATGGGCTATCTAGTCCTCCTGTGTGATGCTGGGTGGGGTCAGATGGGCTATCTAGTCCTTCTGTGTGATGCTGGGTGGGGTCAGATGGGCTATCTAGTCCTCCTGTGTGATGCTGGGTGGCATCGGATGGGCTATCTGGCCTTCCTGTGTGATGCTGGGTGGGGTCGGATGGGCTATCTGGTCCTCCTGTGTGATGCTAGGCGGGAGTCAGATGGGCTATCTGATCCTCAAATCCTAAAATTCTTCCACATTTGGGAAATAACTTCATTGTTCTGTGCTAGATGCTAGGTGACACTTAGCCCCGTAAGGCAGTGCAGACAGGTCTAGGCCTCCAGTTCCTTCTGGGAATCTCCTGCTCTGAAGATCACAGGAACGGAAACGCTAGTGCAGAATGGATTGCCGCCCTGCGAGCTTCTTAATTCTGTCACAGCAGTCGTGATGTACGTCCTTCAGCTCCAGTTAGCTGTGAGGGCAGGAAGGGTGGTCCAGATGACCACTCAGCAAACTGCTGTCTTTCTTATGCTTGTCTTTTTTTTCCCTTAATGACTCTAGTGAAAACAGCCTTCCCCGAAAAGGTAATGCCGGCACCCCTCACGTTCCCTCCCTTTTCAGCCAGTGACTCTGTTCGAAAACCGCAAACTATTTTCCTTTCCTCTCCCCTCCCTCCTACCATTGGGTTTTTATTTTTTTCCCCATTGATATTTTTTTTCCAGGAGAAAAACAAAATTTAAGATACTTCCGCCCTCTCTCGCATTTTAATTTCTCAAGACCTGGGCCCTAGGTGCAGAGAGAGCGCCTCAACTTCCTCCAGCATTCGCTCAATTCTTGGATGACTCAGGCCTCTGAGGAAGGGCTTGGGCCAGGCGGATGCCGCTTATTGGGCCTTTGGAAGTCCAGTTGGACCCCTGAGATCCACTGTCTAATTGTCCTCTAGACAGGGCACAGGACCTTCTTTGTGACTGCCTTGCCCTTTGTTTTGGACAGAGGTTGGTTAACAACTCAATTTGGTGAGGCTCCAAGTTTGTCACCAAATAATGTTGAGCAATCGTGTGTTTAATGTTCCCAGGCATGTGGCTGAAACCTTCTGAAGGCGGAGGGTAGAAGGCGACAACCTGTTTGTAAGTCAATTTTTGCAAATTTTTTTCTGCAATTCTCTCTTGGAAAAAAAAAATCAACCCCCCCCCCCAAAAAAAAAACCCAAAACCAACCAAACAAACAAAAAAAGACCAAACTGAGTTGAATTCCTTCATCTGTATTTGTTTCTACCTAGCTGGTTTCCCTTGGGTTCAGCAACAAAGAGGGGGAGATTTGCCATCCTCTCTTGAAATACAGCCCCCCCCTCTAATTTTCCCCCTAATCTAGAAGGACTCTCCAGTGTCACAGTGCCCATCAAGGGCATAGTGGCGTGGATAGTATAAAAAATTTTAAAAAGTCAAAAGTTCCAAGTGTTCGCGCCATCAAGTCCGCTGTTGGGAGTTCTGAATGCGGGGGTCTGTTTTCCTCAGCTCGCAATTTAGGGATTGGCAATTTGTTTCAGAATATTTTGGCCCAGTCTCTGGAATCGGGATGGGGCTCAGCTCCTCCCCTCAAACTCTTCATCATAGGAGGTCAAGGTCTGCTTCAAGCTCTAGAGCCCCTCTCCTGCCCAGGGGCACTAATGAGTAACCGACCAAAGGCATCCCCACATCCCAGCAGTGAAACTGGACTTCTCCGAAAATAGCTGGAGCCAAGGAAAACACTTGATTCTGCTCCCAACTCCATGCATCTCCCAGAGGAGCTGAAAAGCATGCAGCGAATCATAATCTCATCCCTAAACACGTCATCCGCCAGAGGCAGGGAGGTGAAGTGGAGCTGGTTCCCAGGTGGAGGAGGGCTTGGGAGCTGAGACGTTAGTCAAAGTGGGTTGCAATGGGAGACAGGCGGGGAGGGAGGTCCTTTTCAGTATGGTGCTTAGAGAACACGAGATAAATACGTCTTAGGTAATGGAGGACTTGATTCTGCTCAAAGTTGGTTTTGTTTGAGAGGTACCAGGACCCCGTGTCGGGTCAGCACAGAAAGGGCACGTGGGGCTAAGGGCTGCTTGCTGAAGGGTGAGAGGGGTGAGGAGCGAGTCTCTGACCTTCACAGATCCACCCTTAGAAAAAGGCAGAGAAGAGTGTGTGTGTGTGGGGGGGTTGTGTAAGACCCACTGTGCAGTGCTTGGAGGAGGAGAGCGCCCCACAATGGGAGATGAAGTCACCTTGCTGCTTCCATGTCCGTGCAGGTTGTAGCTTCTGGAAGGTTCCTCCATGCTGAGGTCATTGATAATGGTGTTATTCCTTCCTTTCTTTCATTGCCAGTTTCTCTAAATAGACCCTGTACCGTCACCCATCAGAATTCCCTCGCAGGCCACACATTTTACAGTTCTTATATGCGCTGCTTCTTCGCCTCCACTGATACCCTGCCACCAGACCCCAGTGATGTCTCTCCTTGTCACATTGGGGAATTGTGTCCCTTAGCGTCCTTAGTGGAAACACAAACAGGTATTGTAGGTGGGTGTGAGGAGCAGGACACCGGATGCTCCTAAGGAGCCTACCCTTGGGAGGTAGGCGAGGCTGCGCCACAGTTCACAGTGTCCCTCCAGTCCTAGCCTTCCTCCGAGAATTCAGGAGGCTGTGTAACAGCTGTTGAAGATGAGGACTGGGAGTGGGCGTTAGTTTTCCATGGCGGGGAGAAACAACAGAACCCATGCAAGAATATTCTAGAATGAGGAGCCCATGTCTGTTGTAGGGGGATCAGGCAGGGGTTCTGTTTGCAGGTATTCACAGTGCTGGCAGCTGTCAGGGAAGAACTTTTTCTGCACACAGTGGGCCCTGTTCACCTTCCAAGATGGGTATCTTAGGGACTAAGAATTGATGCCTTCCATAGGCCTCTCTCCGCCTCATCCATGCATGCTGCTGGCACCTACCCCTTCCAGGCCTCCCTCTTGCTTTCCTGCCAGTGACACCTCCCATTTTTCCCTTTTGCCGTTTATGCTCGGGCTAAGATGCTAAGCTCTGCTTCAGGGACCCAGCTGCCTGCCATGTGTCTCCACCATTATTCTTAGAAACTGACCTCTTGCCTGCCTGCTCTTTGCTTCCAGGTTCAGCCCAAGTTCCGTTACCCCTTCTACTATGAAATGTGCTGGTATGTCTTGGAGAGATATGTGTACTGTGTGACCCAGCGCTCCTACCTCACTCAGGAATACCAGAGAGAATCAATGCTTATTGGTGAGTAAAGCTGCTTGCAGCCTTCAGAGCTGCCTGTCTGGTCAATCGTGGAGCCTGCAGATTGCCCTGAGTCCCCTGGGAGTCTCTGAAGCCAGATTGCTGAACAGAAAGTCTCTTAGGAAATAGCCCTGCTTGTGAGCCTCCTATCTGGAACACGGAAGCCAAGAAAAGGCACTTGCGACCCTCAGAAGAAACATAGTTGTCACGCCCTCCTGTGAATGTGCATGCGTGCAGGAGCCAGCGTAGCTAAGACAGGACCATCCAACAGACAACCCAGGCTTTTTTGGTCCCTCTGTAGTTACATGACTTTTCTTACAATACCCTGAGGTGTGGTTTCTGTACCCAGAGGAGCAGACCTGTGTTACACAGCTAGTTTCCATAACCCAGACCAAGTTTACCCAGAAGGGAGGGTAGCCAGGGCTGGCAACACAGGTTTGAGGGTGAAGAGGGTCTGGGATGGGGGAGGGAAAGTGCCTAGGCTCTCTGCCTCAGTGCCCGCACCTGCTGCTGGTTCTTAAAGGGACAGCGCCCTCAGCCATCCCTGGATTCATAGATGCCTACCCATCTGGCTGTTAGAGGGAACCCTGGTCAGCTTGTAGGAGCCAGATCTTCTTCCCCGTGTGGGGCAGTTTCTGGGAAGATGAACTGAAGTCCATTCCTATCCCAAGACACAAACCTCACGTTCACAGCGTGTGCAGTTTCTTCCGCAGTCTCTAATTCATGGGTCTTTCCCCCTTCTTTCCCTCGGTCTTGACTTTTGTGCCTTTTGTGGTATTTTGGGGGTTTGGGCCTGGACAATGGAAGTGTTTTGTTTTGTTTTGTTTTGTTTTGTTTTTGTCTTTGTTTGGATATTGATGTTTTGAGGTAGAGCCTTGCTATGTAGTCCAGGCCGGTCTAGAAATAACTCTCTGTGTAGTCAGGCTAGCATCAAACTCTTAGTCTTCCTGCCCCAGTTCTCCAGTGCAGGAATTTCAGGCATATTGCTGGTGGTACTGAGCTGGGAACTGAACCCAGGGCTGTACATCCCAGGGAGTCACTTGGGGGCCCTTTGGTCTATCCCAGGTGTGCATAGCCATCAGCTCTGACTATGCCCGTTTCCAGAAGGAGTATTTCTGTGAGCTCTCACCTTTTTTTTTTTCTTTTTGGTATTTTTATTTTGGTGGTCTTTGAGACACGGTCTTATTATGTAGACCAGGCTGATTAAAGGCACATGCGACCACACCTGGCCACCTCTCATCTCCTTATCTCTGCCCATCCCCAGCCCTCAACTGTCACCAGTCACCAGTCTGCTTTGTCTAGAAATCCCCCCACCTTGCTCATATTTTATACGAATAGAATCCTATCATGTCTGGTGTTTTGGACTGATCTTTTTCTACTAATTTACTTTCAAAGTTTAAAAAATTACATCTGTTGGGACTGGAGAGATGCCTTAACAGATAAGAGCACTGGCTGCTCTTCCAAAGGATACCAGTTCAATTCCCAGCGCCCATATAGCTCCAGTTCCAAGGAATCCAATATCTTCGCACAGACATGTATAGAAGCACAACCCCAATGCACGTAAAATAAAATAAACATTGAAATAAGTTTTTTAAAATTACATTTACTTAGTGTGCCTTTCTCCCTATCCCTCTTTCTGTGTAGGTGAGATCTCTCTGTGTGTGTGTGTGTGTGTGTGTGTGTGTGTGTGTGTGTGCATGCAGGTGAAAGGTCAACTTTCAGGAGTCTGTTTTCTCTACTGCTATGTAGGTGCCAGGGATTCAACTTAGGTTGTCAGGCTTGGCAGCAAGTGCCTTTACCCACTAAACCTTCTTGCCAACACTTGACTAATTTTTTTTTCTTTTTTTTTTCTTTTTTATTTTATTTTTTTTAAATTTTATTTTTTTTCTATTATCTATCTAACATCTATCATCTATCTATCTTCTATCTATCTATCATCTATCTATTATCTATCTATCTATCTATCTTTGACTAATTTTTTTTTAACATTTATTTATTTTAAGAGTATGTGTATGTGCTTGTATGGATACTGTGTGAAGTCCAGAAGAGGGCATCAGATCCTCTGGAACTGGAGTGACAGGTGGCTGTGTGCTGCCATGTGGATGATGGAAACCACAGGTCCCCTGCAAGAGCAGTGATTGTATTTAACCACTGGTCTGTCTTTTTATCTCTGCCATTGAGTGACCTGTATGTATATGATAATGTGCCAGGCATATTATCTGAGGTAAAGCACCCCGTGTGGGTGCAGAGCTGGGATTTGAACCTGTGTATGACTGACTACTGCCCTGCTATAGGCCAGGAGACCTGGACTAGACCCTTGTTCTCTACAGTAAGAGTGAGTGGAATCCACAGAGCTTCCAGCAGGGGTTAAGTGATCACTGTTGAATCTCACCGTCTTCCCCACAGATGCCCCAAGGAAAGGCAGTGTAGACGACTTCTCATCTGATTCCTGGTTGGACATGGAGGAGGAGTCCTGTGAGCAACAGCCCCAGGAGGAAGAGGAAAAGGAGGAGGAGGAAGAGGAGGAAAGGGACGGTGCAGATAAAACACCCAAGCCACCCTCCGATGGCCCCACCTCACCTACCAGCACCCCCTCAGAGGAACAGGAGCACACAGGGAAGAAGCCCAAAGCCCCAGCCATGCGATTCCTCAAGAGGACTTTGTCCAATGAGTCCGAGGAAAGTGTCAAGTCCACAACGATGCCCATAGACTACCCCAAGACTCCCACAGGCTCCCCTTCCACCGAGCTCTCTACCAAGTGGACCCACCTTACCGAATTTGAACTGAAGGGCCTAAAAGCCTTGGTCGAAAAACTAGAGTCGCTTCCGGAGAATAAGAAGTGTGTCCCTGAGGGCATCGAGGACCCCCAGGCCCTCCTGGAAGGTGTAAAGGTGGGCAGGGACCAAGGCTGGGTCGGGTAGGGGTAGCTAGCCCTTCTGGGGTTGGTCCAGGTGCTGGGATGGTACTCGGGCTAGGCAAACCTGTCTGGGTTATGGAATCTGGAACCACTGTTAGCAACTGGGCGGAGGCTTGCTCTGAGTGACAGCAGCTTCTTCTATACTCTTTGGAATCTCGAGGCTCTCCCGAAGAAGGTTTTGTGTGTGTTGCAACAGCATTCTATTGGATTTGGGAGACAGACTTCTATCTCTTGGTGATAGAGCTTGCCATTCTGGGTTGATTCCCTAGAGTGTGAGCCGGTGACCGTCCTCCTAGCTAGCCATTGGCTATATATATAGTCACCGCGCAGCAGCCTAAGGTTGAGAGGTTGCCATGATCTCAGCTGCATCTGCTTAGGAAGTAGGCCCAGAGGGTCAGGTAGAGCTGGGATAGGAGGATCCAGGAGAGATGACAGAGTGCCTGCTGGGCATCCCACTGTGTAGGCGCTTCTGGTAGTGCGGACTCCAAGCGCAGAATTGCTTCTGTAGCATCGCTAAGACTGCAGTTATGAAGCTATAAGACTTCTCCCCTTGCTGCTCCAGCATCTGATGAGGGCAGTGGAACTTGCTGTCTGCTAGTGTTAGAAACTGAACTTACATTTCTTCCTTGGGAATTGGTAGTTTATCTAGGCAGCATTGTGTGGCCTTGCAGGGGTTCAGACAGTCAAGGAAAAAGCTGGGGGTTGGGAGTATGTGAAACACTGGGGCTCAGTTCAGATAGCCTGTTATCATATACTGTTATCACAGGTATATGAAACCATTGAATGACAATCGCTAATCCAGGTGCACCTCACTTACTAATTTGATTTTGTTGTCTATGGTACCAGATGGATGCAGAGCATCACACATCCTGGGCAGGTTCTTTTTGGTTCTTCAAGGCAGAGTTTCTCTGTGTAACAGTCCTGGCTGTCCTGGAACTCACCACTCTGTAGAACAGGCTGGCCTCGAACTCCCAGAGATCTGCCTGCCTCTGCCTCCTGAGTCCTGGGATTAATGGCATGCGCCACTCTTGCCAGGCTGGTTTTTAAATTTTTTATCCATCACAAAACAATAGTATTGAGTTCCCAAAATATTGTAAGCGGGTTAAACTCTCCGTGATGCCTTTTACTTCGCTAGAATCCGTGTGTGGTGTGTTGACAGGGAGTGCCCCGGCTCCTGGCCAGATTTTTCTCTTCTTGTATCTCTGCATTGACCTCCGAGGCTGCTTTGATTGCTGGTGATCAGGCCTGTCAAGGTGAGGGTGCAGAGTCCAGCACCAGTGCTGTGAGACTAGGTGCAGGTGTTTAGGAACAGGACCGCTGTGGCTTGCCTGGCTGGGCTTTTATTTAGCTTTCTAGTTGAACGACGGTCTTATTCATTAGGTCTTATTCGTTATTCAATAAGAGAAGGTTGCAGAACGTTAAGAAAGTCATCCTCGTCACCACCTTGTGGAGCTCTCCAGAAAGCTGACACTGGTGGTGTTCAGAGATGTCTCTCGTTTTACTTTCATCTTTGAGGCAGACCCTCCTATATCCCAGGCTAGGATAGCCTCAGAATTGTTAATGTAGTCCAGGAGGACCTTGAACTTCTAGCCCTCCTGCTTCTACCTCCCAAATGTGGGAATTCAGGCACGTGCCACGTGCTCAGTTTATGTGGCGGCAGGGAGCTGAACCAGGGCTGTCTGCTTGTGTGAAGGCACTCTGCCAACTGCCTGGAAATACTTCTCTTTAAATACACTGATTCTGGATAGTAGTACCAGGAAATCAGAATACAGGAGATCCCTGAGTTCAGATTTGTTCTCCACCCCTTGCCATGTGGCCCTGGGCACATCATCCTGCTTCCTATTTTCTGGTGCTTTGTAAAACAAAGATACTTCCTGGCACTCAGGAAGCAGAGGCAGGGGGAATCTCTTGAGTTCAAGGCTAGCCTGGTCTATGTAATGAGTTCTAGGCCAGCCAAAGCTACATAGTGAGACGCTGTCTCAAAAAGTCAAAAACAAAACAAAGATATCAGACACGATGTGCTTGATCTGTCTGGGACCAGATTCTGGTGTCTCTTGGTCACTCTGAAGAACTAAGGTACTTGAGTAAAAACTGATGTGGGCAGGGCTGGAGTAATGACTTCATAGTTTGGAGTTCTCCCTGCTTTCTCAAAGGACCAGAGTTGAGTTCCAGGAACCAGCCACCTGTAAGTGTGGCTCCAGAGGAACCAGCACCCTCTCCTGGCCTCATACACACATACCACACACAGACAGGATGCACAGGTAACTGAAAAATAAAACCTGGGCCAGCTAGAGTGCTCGGCTAAGTCTGATGACCTGAATATTCAATCCCTGGTAGAGAGACATGGTCAAGAGAGAGAGAGAGAGAGAGAGAGAGAGAGAGAGAGAGAGAGAGAGAATTGACTTGACTGATTGACAGCCTCCGACCTCTGACCTCTACAGGTATACTATGGGATGCCTCCCCACCAGTAAATATAATAAAAAAATTTTAAACAATTTTTTTAAAGACTAAAAAGGGGTGCTAGATAGATCAGTGGTCGGGTGGTTAGGAGTACTTAACTGCTCTTGTAGAGGATCCAGATTTGGTTCCCAGCACCCACATGGTAGCTCACAGTCTCCTGTACCTCCAGTTCCAGGGCATGGAACTCTCCCTCCTTTCCCTTTTGGGCCCCTGCATGTACATGATATATATAATAAAGTTACGGACACAGAGAGAAATACATAAAATTAATAAATATGTAAATCTAAAATAACAACTGAAACGGGATCTGGCAAGATGGCTCAATGGATAAAGGCACTTGCTGCCAAGCCTCACAATGGGAGTTAAATCCCTGGAAGCCACTTAGTGGAGGGAGAGGACTAATTGCCCCAAAGATATCCTCTGATCTCTGCCCTTGCACTGTGACCGTGCATGCCCCCTACAAGGTAAATAAATGTAATAAAAGCTGAAATTTTTGAAAGAGTTCAAATAGCATGATGGCAAGAGACCGGGGCATGGACTGACTTTGAGGAACAGCGAGCTCCAGCTTTGGCCAGCCTCTGTTGTCCCATGATCCTTTCCTTCTCTTTCCCCACCTCTCATCCTTCTTTTTTTTTTTTTTTTTTTTTTTTTTGGTTTTTCGAGACAGGGTTTCTCTGTGGCTTTGGAGCCTGTCCTGGCACTAGCTCTGTAGACCAGGCTGGTCTCGAACTCACAGAGATCCACCTGCCTCTGCCTCCTGAGTGCTGGGATTAAAGGCGTGCGCCACCATCACCCGGCATCATCTCCTCCTTCTTTAGGGAACACTTACCTCCGGCCTTTGTTTCCCAGGACTGACATCACAGAGCACCGCCACTGGCTCAGTTGCTTAGGAGCCAGAGCAGCCTCCTTCAGGGCCTGGAGGTGGCAAGCCAGGCAGCAGAATGTTTGCAGAGCCACACCCAGGCCTCAGGCTCTGGGACAGTGGTTGCCCTTGGCTCCTCCTCTCCTGGGGCAGCTGCTAGAGCTGCTAGCAAGCTCGGCTACAGCTGGAGTTAGTGTCACTCCCGACTCAGCCCGTGGTTAAGACTGATTGCCGGTGGCTTTCCTCTCTCTGTTGTCACCGAGTGACGCCAGCCATTGGATTCAGGCCAGATGAATCCAGCAGCAGCGCACATCACCGTAATTAAGTGTGTAGAAGCCATCCCCAGAGTCTCATTCTGGAGCTCTAAGTGCACATGAATTTTGGGGACACACTGATTAGCAGCCATTGTGGGGTGAAGTAATTCACCGATTGCCTAGCAAGCTGTCTCTCCTGGAAATGTCTCTATTTCAGCTAGAACTCAGGAAGAGGGCTGTGTCTCTCAGTGGAGGGGAAGGTGGACTCATTGCTGTCATCCTCAATATGGTTCTGATTGACCAGGATACAGCCCAGCATGTGGCGGGGCTGTGAAGGGCTTGGCCTAAGTAGGCAGAGAGCACCAAGGGTGTAGATGGGATGACTTTCTCAGAGTGAGCGCAGAGCATCCTAACCACTAACCCCCCTTGCCGGGATCTCATGTTCTTCTGGCTGTCATCAAGTTATCATGGCATAGAAAATCACCTATCTAATCGCGTGGAATCATGGGATACAGTAGAGTTATGGGACTACTGAGGATTACGGGGCTACACAGGGCTGTGGGGGTGGAAGACCAAAGAGAGGTTTTCCTGTTTTGAAGTCTCTTTTTATCTCTTCTTTCCCTTCCCCCCTTCTCCCTTCCCCCTCTTCCTTCCTTTTCTATATCTTTTTCTTTTTTGGGGGGTCGGCACAGTCTTACCCTGTAGCCCAAGCTATATGTCTATAAGTAGCTTGATCTTGTCCTAATCTTGTAGCAATATTGCCTCACCGTTTCAAGTATCAGGATTATAGGTATGAAGTAACATATCTGGCCAAGGTTTTCTGTTTGTTATTTTTGTTTTGTTTGTTTTTATTAACAGCCAAATAGAGATCAGCTGTATTGTTCTAACATCAAACTCCAAAGTTAACAGAGAAGAAAGTCCTAAATTAAGAGTGCGTTGTCAGTCAGCGCTTGGACAGTTAACCCCAGCACTTGGGAGGCAGAGGCAGGTGGATCTCTGTTAGGTCGAGGCCAGCCTGGTCTACAGAGCGAGTTCCAGGACAGATATCAAAGCTTCAGAAAAACCCTGTCTCAAGAAACAAAAAACAAAACAACAACAACAGCAACAAAAAAAAGAATTTTCCTGGGCTAGAGAGATGGCTCAGAGATTAAGAGCACTGGATGCTGGCTGTTCTTCCAGAGGTCTTGAATTCAATTCCCAGCAACCACATGGTGGCTCACAACCATCTATAATGAGATCTGGTGCCCTCTTCTGGCATGCAGTCAGAACACTGTATACATAATAAATATATCTAAAAGAAAAGCATATTGTCCAAGGGTGTTGCTTGTCTTGTTTTGTTTTGTTTTTCAAGACAGGGCTTCTCTGTGGTTTTGGAGCCTGTCCTGGAACTAGCTCTTGTAGACCAGGCTGGCCTCGAACTCATAGAGATCCACCTGCCTCTGCCTCCCGAGTGCTGGGATTAAAGGCGTGCGCCACCACTGCCCAGCTTGTTGCTTGTCTTTGAGGATAGTTGTGGAGTCAGGTTGCAGTCACTGGCAGTCTATTATGCTGCTGATGTTCTTGGGGACACAGTAAAACAGGAGGAGGTATGAGCCATGTCATGGCTGACACATGTAAGCCCCTAGCAAGGCCTTGAAGTGCATAGTAAACTTGGCGTGATTTGGTATCGTTATTATTTCAGATACCTTAGAATAAAAACAGTTTTGTTTCTAGTCAGGTCTGAGCTCACGAATCCATGATGTGGGGAGGGGAACAGAGCCTTTTACTCTGTAGGGGTCTTGCAGTTCTCCACTCTGGAACCTACTGTCTATTCTATCCTATCCGTCTGTCTGTCTATGTTGTGTGTGTGTGTGTGTGTGTGTGTGTGTGTGTGTGTGTGTACGCGCGCGTGTATTGCATGAAGCTGGGTCAGGACCTTCCTTCTGCATCTTAAGCCAGTGCTTGATCACTCCTCCACCTCCAGCCCTGATGACTTTGTAAAATCACCCCTTGCTGACTTCAAAGGAACCTTTTCAGAGGAGTCAAAAGGCAGGAAGTGAGCAGCCAGGGGCTGGTTTCCTGGGTGGCCGCAGAACTCTGTGTCCTGTGTCCCCTTGGCTGTAGAGGCTTGGGAGAAAGAAGGAAGAGCAGGACTTGGGTGAAGAAGTCAGATTCTCAGGCAAACCCATACCTGGTAAACATAGGTTAGGTAGCCCCAGTGTTCAGGGCACTTTGTTGAGACCTCTTTTCCACATAAGATTGGAAATTTCCATTTGCATGGGTTGGAGTTTAGAGTTAAGGCTTGAACACTGTGTTCTGGGGAGGCTCACAGTGACATCTACAGCAAGATTTTTCAGGTACAGATGGAATGGAGGGGAGGGGCTCAGCGGTGACCCAGATAGACTGGTACCTGGGATTCCCTTGAGCAAGTAGCTCTGGCCTTGTAGACTCTCCCTCAACCCCTCAGTCGGTGCTCTTTGCTGGTGCCAGTTACGGCCTTGTTAGTGGCGTTTTAGTCACTGCTTAGAGGGGGCTTCGGTGATTAGCACCGTGCCCTGGGGAGCAATGGAGCCCAAATCTCCTGGGTTAAATTCTTTGAGGGAAGCTGGCGTGGAGGGGAAAAGGGCAAGGCCTAGCCAGCCTGTGGTTCCTTTGGTAGGTCACATGTGGGGCAGTTTCCAGGAGCATGAGCCTCGTGGTAGCTCCATCTTTTTGCAGGAAGCCTGCCCTGGGTTTGCCAGAGCCATAGGCTTATATGGTATAATTGCTAGGGGCTGGGGCAGTGTGGGCGCACAGTCTTGATTCTGTGTGCTTAACAGTCCCTGGGAATGTATAAATTCAGTCAGAGCCTAAGGAATCCTGTGACATCATCCTTTCCACACAACTTTTTTTCTGTCTTTCTTTTTTTTAATGAGACAGAAAACTCCCATTAGGTTATGCCTCCCCTGACTTTCTTGCCTTTACAAAAGAAAATGTTTCTCAACAAGACAAGGCCCATTGTGCCCCCTGGTGGCCAATCAAGTGCCAAACGGACGGGAACTTGGCTTTCTTTGGTATGTGTTTGAGGTCTAGGATACAAGAGCACCTAGGAAAACTTTAAAATTATATTCAATGAAAAAAATGAAGAACCAGGCAATGTTGGTGCACGCTTTAATTCCAGCACTTGGGAGGCAGAGGCAGGCGGATCTCTGAGTTTGAGGCCAGCCTGGTCTACAGATTGAATTCCAGGATAGCCAGGGCTACACAGAGAAACCCTGTCTCAAACCAACCAGCCAACCAAATGAAAAGAATACAAAAGCAGGCAGATCTGAGTTCAATGCCAGCCAGAATTACAGTCATGTCTTTAAAAAACAAAACATTTTAAATTAATATACTTAACTTTTATTTTTATTTATTTTAGTATTTATTTATTTATTTATTATTCATACAGNTAACTTTTATTTTTATTTATTTTAGTATTTATTTATTTATTTATTATTCATACAGTATTCTGTCTGTGTGTATGCCTGCAGGCCAGCAGAGGGCACCAGACCTCATTACAGATGGTTGTGAGCCCCCATGTGGTTGCTGGGAATTGAACTCAGGACCTTTGGAAGAGCAGGCAATGCTCTTAACCTCTGAGCCATCTCCCCAGCCCCCTATACTTAACTTTTAGAACTTTTTTGTGGGTGGTGGTGTTGGTTTGGTGAGACCAGTCTCACCAATTTTGGCTGGAACTCACTCTTAGACCAGGCTGGCCTCGAACTCTTAGAGACCTCCCTTCTTCTCCCTCCCAAGTGTTAGAATTAAAAGCCTGCATCCCTTCACCGAGTAAGAAAAGTTTCAGGTTTATGGAAAATTCAGACAAATAGAACCTCTCAAGCCCTGTTCCCATCTCACTATAGTACATTCGACACAATCCTTAAATCGAAGGTTTTGTTATTCCCTACTGTCCCAGAATCTTGTCCCTGATACCCCAACACATTTAATCTCCTCAGTTCTCTTGGCCGGACAGTTTCTCAGACTAACCTGTTTTTTATGATGTTGGCGGTTTGGGAGGAGGCTCTGGTCTGGTGTTTGGTAGTGTGCCCTTCTTTGGAGGCTCCAAGCTTTTTGTCTTGAGTTCTGTCTTCTGGAAGGTTTCTATAGTTAGTCATTATGTGGAGCTTTGGCCATGCAACAGTGTGTCCGTTGCTCTTCTTTCTGCTTCCGTGGAATACCTGGCAGGAAGAGCTCAAAGGAGAACTGTTGTGCTTTATAGTTTCTTTTTTGTTTGTTTGGTTTTTGATTTTTTTTCCAAGACAGGGTTTCTCTAGCCTCGATGCCTGCCTTGAAACTCACTCTGTAGACCAGGCTGGCCCTGAACTCACAGAGATCCTCCTGCCTCTGCCTCCTGAGTGCTGGGATTAAAGTTGTGGCTTATACTTTGAGAAGCAGTCAGTCTTCGGTGGCAGGGGAGCATGATGAAAGCCGTTGGCATAGCTTATTGTGGCTGGGCAGCAGTCAGGACTCGGGAGAGCACAAGTAGGAAATTGTGCTCGCTTGTAACCCTCCAACCCCACCCCTGTCGACCCATCTTTGCCATGTAGCCTCTCTGTCTAAAAGGTTTTGTAATCTCAAATTGTCAGTAGCTGGGGATAAAGTGTTGATATGCAGGAGCTCGTAGGAGACGTTGCTCTTTTAAACCATAACATAGTCAAGATGGTTTTTGTTGTGGTTGCTGTTGGTTTGTTTTGTTTTTTGAAACAGCTTTTCTTCTCTACATAGCTTTGGCTGTCCTAGAACTAACTCTGTAGCCCAGGCTAGCCTCAAACTCACAGAGGGCCGGGCGACGGTGGCGCACGCCTTTAATCCCAGCACTCGGGAGGCAGAGCCAGGCGGATCTCTGTGAGTTCAAGACCAGCCTGGTCTACCGAGCTAGTTCTAGGACAGGCTCCAAAGCCACAGAGAAACCCTGTCTCGAAAAACCAAAAAAAAAAAAA
>NW_026067935.1:7850318-7865851 GCF_014885135.2 Alexandromys fortis
CCCCCCCCCCCCCCCCCCCGCGGTAGGATCTCCTGTAGCCCAGGGTGGTCTCAAAGTGCAGAGAATGACCTTGAACTCCTGATCATCCTGCCTCTTCTTCTCAAGAGCTGAGATTGCAGGCATGGACCCCCCTGCCTGGCTGGCTTTTATTTCTGTCTTTGAGAACATAGTTGATTTCCTAGGTAGCAGGGGCCTACCTGCTCAGACCCCTGCTTCTCTGGCTAAGAAGTGGGACTGCGATGGAGAGAGGCTGAGCAGTTAGGAATGTCTGCTGCCGGAGTTTGCTGCCCAAGCACAAGGAACAGAGCTGGGAGCCCAGCACCCACTATACAGCGGGGCGTGGTCCTACGCTTGCCTAGAATCCCAGGGCTGAGGTGGGCAGTGACAGGATCCCTCGGACTTGCCGGTGCCCTGCCTAGCCCCCAAGAGGTTCTGGCCTCGAAGGACTGAGGAGGAGAGAGACAGTGGATGGCCCTTCTCTGGCTTCTGACTTCTCTGTGGAGAACACACACATGTGAGCGTACAGTATAGACACGAAGTAACTGTGTGTGTCTGTGATGCTGTGGACAGTGTGGTGCATGCCTGTAGCCCCAGCACTCTGGAGGCGGAGGCAGGAGGATCTCTGTAGGTTCCAGGCCAGCTGGAGCTACAAAGTGAAATCCTGTCTCAAAGATTTGGGAAGAGGAGTGTTGTGTGTTTTGAGTCAATAAGAAATCTGGTAGCTTGGTTTCTAGAGAGTGGAGATGGTGACAGGCAGCGATTTCATTATTTATTTTTCTTTCTTTCTTTGTGAGAAAGCTTGCAAGCCTTCGAGGGGTTAGTTTTACCTCCTTAGAGATTTTCCCTTCACCCCCAGTTAATACGGATCCTTTGTTTGGCCACAGAACGTACTGAAGGAACATGTGGATGATGACCCCAGCCTGGCCATCACTGGGGTCCCTGTGGTCAGCTGGCCAAAGAAGACTCCAAAGGTAAGAGGCAGATTGCGCATAGGTGGGAGACGACTTCTCATCGCTCTCTCCGTAGCCTACGTGTTGGGAGTCTGGAGCTGTTCTTCACTGGCTCCTGGGAGACCATCCCGCAGGTTCCCTGCAAATGCTTTCCTTTATAAAGGGTTCCCTGACCTAGCTATGGAAACTGCAGGCAGTGGCCCCTGGCGGCCACCTGTAAACTGCGGAAGGGAGGCTTGCTCTGCTGTCAGGTGGTTTGTCTCAAATGTCCCTGTCTTTCGCTTTGTTCTCTCCCTGACCCTCCACAGACTGATTCTCTCCCTTTTAGCGTGACTTCTCTGGTTTCATAAAATGAATCAGCATTTAACGTGAAAATGTCTGAGGCTCTGGAGATGAGTTAGTAGATAAAGGGCTTGTGGTGGGACAGGCAGGAAGGTTTCTGGAGATCATGCACGGCTTCACTCTGTCCCCCCCTCCACCTGCATTCCGCTTCACAGTCCAGACGCACGAGCTGTGTACATTTCCTCATTAGTAGGCCGGCCCTGGGATGGTTCCGAGGACTCAGTGTCATTATGCACCTAAATCTCCTAGAACAAGAGCTGGCCCACAATCAGCAACCTCTAAATCAGCATTTTCAACATTCCTAATACTATGACCCTTGAATATAAGACTTATGTCTTAGTGACCCCCACCCATAAAATTATTTTTGTTGCTACTTCACTTTTGTAATTTTGCTACTCTTTGAGTCGTAATGTAAATATCTGGTGTGTAAGGTGGTCTTAGGTGTTATGGTTTAAGTAAAATGCTGCAGGTCCACAAGCAGCAGCGGGCCATGGAGGTAACCTGGGTCCCAGGCAGGGAGCCAGTGCTGTTTCTTGAGTGGCCCGAAGGCCACGAGGGGCAGAGGAGCCCAGGTAGGGAGCTGAATAGCGGGTGAGAGACCAAGAGCAGCAAATTCCAGGAGGAGCCCCAGCCCCGGTGGGTAAGCACGCCATGCAGAGTAAGGTTGGATATTTATTTAGTGGGTTATGGAAGGGAAGGGAAAAAGGGAAAGGGAGAAGAAGAGCAAAGAGAGGGAGAGGGAGAGAGAGAGAGAGAGAGAGAGAGAGAGAGAGAGAGAGAGCACACCAGAGAAGGGTGGAGGAGAGGAGCCATAGCAGCAGCTACCTCCTTGGAGAGAGACTCAGGAAAGTAGATCTTCCTGCCTCAGTGGGGGTGGGGGTGGGCGGGGCTTATCTCTTAAAGGGACAGAACAGACCTTTACATTAGGTACCAGGTCATTCAACCACTGCTCTAAATGATACCTACTGTTGCTCCTGGTGACACACACTCCAGGAGTTAAGGCAGAAGGAAGCAGACCTGGACTACATGGCTAGTTCAAGGCCAGCTAGAGCAATACAGTGACCCTATTTCAATAAATTAAGGGGGCTGGTGAGATGGCTCAGTGGTTAAGAGCATTGCCTGCTCTTCCAAAGGTCCTGAGTTCAATTTCCAGCAACCACATGGTGGCTCACAACCATCTGTAATGAGGTCTAGTGCCCTCTTCTGGCCTTAAGGCATACACGCAGAAAGGATATTGTATACTAAGTAAATAAATAAATATTTAAAAAAATAAATTAAGCACTGGAGATTTGGCTCAGTGTCAGAACATTTGGTGTCAGAAGAAAGACTCTGTGTTAGGGTTGGCTCCCCAGCTGCAAGCCAAAAGCAGAGGTTACCTGAGCTCTGGGTGCAGCTTGGTGGTAGAGTGCCTGCTTACGCCTGGTTCGCACGCATGAGGCCTTAGCTTTCCTCCCCAATGAAGCGTTGCTGTCAGGTAATTCCAAAGGGTGCTCTGCTCATTTCTGACTTTGTTTTCCATTATCAATGACCCTGAGAAGAACTTTCTAGACCTCTAGGCATTGTCACCAGTCACATAGTACCGGCATTTGAAACATGGCTTGCCCACATGGAAAGGTGCTGTATGGGTAGGTATGCAGCAGATTACAAAGGCAGTCCAAGAAAGATGTTATTAATTTCCATACTGTTGAAATTAATGTTGCTTCATTGTATAAAGAAATGCCCAGCAAAATCTGAACGTCAGATGAACAACAAATTCTTCGTCTAGGTGTGATCCCCCAGTGTTATATGAAATATATTTATGTCCAAAAGATCATGCTCATCTGAAGTTTAGTCTAGGCAAAATGTATTTTTAGTTGATAGATCTGGCAAAACTAGTTAAAATGACGATTTTTTTTTTCTGAGATGGCAGTTTAACTGGTTTATTAAGGGTATTTATTAAGGGCTTGTGTGTTTGTAACAGGGGCTTACTCTGTACGCCAGGCTATCCTAGAGTTTACTTCTCCGTGCTAGCCTCAAACTCACAGTGATCCTCCTGCCTCAGTCTCCCCAGTATTAGGGCTGCAGGCACGTGCCACCATGTATGGCTCACTTTATTTATTTTTCACACTTTAAATTGTAGCTGCAAAACAATAGTTCCACAGTTGTCACCTCAGCACCTGGGCGATAGAGGCAGAAGCATCAGGAATTTGAAGCCAGCTGCTGTCACCTAGCAGTGTGAGGTCAGCCTGGGCTGCGAAAGACCCTGACTCAGCTGAGGATACTGTTAAGTGGAAGTAAATTCGAGGTTTGAACTCTAGTACAGAGAAAAAAAACTCAGAAGTACATCTGTGGCTCATTTCTTCTTCCTGTTGAAGGGTGCTATTACTGACAATTCTTTTCACATTGTCTGATTATTGCCCAAGAGCCCTTTTCCAAATGTAAGATTGTTTGAGCTATCCATTACTTATTTGAAACTCAAAGGTTATTGAATTTCCTAAAACTCCTACTTGGTAGGAAATGCGTAGGGGTATAGGACATGCTCGGTGTATCAGTCCACAAGCTCTTGTAGACAGGGTCCTGGAACTGCTCGCTGGGCCTGGGCTTGTGTGGCTCCAAACAGCAAAGCAAGGCTCTGCCGTAGCCCTTGTCCCCGGCTAGCTGACCACACAGCTTGTGAGCCTGCTTCTATCATGCTTTTCTGTGAGAACTCAGTTAAATTTGGCAGAGGGAAGGGGGGGAGGGCAGCGCCACACTTAAGCATTTCCTGGCGAGTAGGGTTAAAAAGTTAACAGGAAAGGAAGGAATGGCTGAACGACTGGCTGCCTGGGCCACACCGGGTCCCTGGGTTCCCAGGTTTGCCCCCAGCTTCCTTCCAATTTGATGCGCGTGGGGTCGAAAGATCAAGGGTGCTCACTGAGGCCACCAGGATGCAAAGCGGGGTCTGCTCTGGGTCCAGTTACCTTACAAGTAATTCATGCTCAGGGTGATTAGCTAGACCCTCCCTGCAGGAGAACAAAGCCCCTTTCTGGAACTAATTAGGTACTGTGAGGTCCTTTTTGGTGGGGTACCCTTCAACGGCAGGATCCCACTTATTACCATCCATCACTGCTCCCCCAATTGGCTATTTCCATGAGTGACATTGGACTTGTTTTGATCTGTCTACACCTTGGCTGCTTCCTTTTATAGCCAGATGGTGGGATTTTGGGGTCCTGTCTGTGACCCTGGAGGCAAGACGGTGGGGTAGGGGTGCTATATTTCTTTGAAGCCCAGCCTCTGACCTTGGCCTTATTACTCACCAAGCAGACACTTAAAGCCACTGGCTTGCTTGATACATTCTCAAAGGAAACAACCCAAAGAGGAGACTGAGGCACAGCTGAATTCCACCCCTTTATGGGGGGGTGGGTTTTTTTGTGTGTGTAGCCCCGACTGTCCTGACACTTGCTCTGTAGATTGACTGGTCTGGCCTAGAACTCAGAGATCTGCCTGCCTCTGCCTAAAGGCGTGAGCCTCCACTGCCCTGCAGCTTCTTATTCTTTTATCTAGTGGCCAAACCAGACACCCTTTGAATTTTTTTCCCCAGGCAAGTTTTTCTGTGGCTTTGGAGCGTGCCCTGAACTCACTCTGTAGACCAGGCTGGCCTTGAACTCAGAAAAACACCAGGAACAATCTGCCTTTGCCTCCCAAGTGCAGGTATTAAAGTCGTGAGGCACCATGCTCTCCGGGGACCTACAGGATTGTTGCAGGATGTGAGAGGAAGTGACACAGGTTCCATGTCACCTGTGGTTTTACTTTCTCTTCCCCTTCCTCTGCATTTGAGCGGTTAGGTTAGATGCTAGAGGCCTGATCTGGGTCCTTCAGGTGGTCAAAGGGCCGAGGGCTTCCTGTGTTGTACTAGAGTTACAGAGTAATTAAATGAATGGAATATGGCTGATGGGGGTGAGGTGAAGCTGCTGGGAGCAATGGTTGTTCATTATTGGCTTCTGGTCAGGGCTCTGGACTTCCTGGAGAGGCAGTGTGGTCAAATGAGGGCCAGTCCTTAGGCTGGGAACATCAGCTTCGTCTGGGAAACTTGTTAGAAGGTAGCAGGACTAGCCTGGGCTCCATAGCAAGTTCACTGTGACCTACCCTGAGGTACAGAGCCAAACCTCATCTCAAAAGAAGAAGTGAGATTGCTGGGGTGAAGGAGTTTCCTGCCGTATCCGGCAACCCGAGTTTGGTGCTCAGAACCCACATGGTGGAGGGGAGAACTCCTGCGAGTTGTCTTCTGACACAAACACACTCTGTCTCTGTCTCTTTCTCTCCCCGTGTCTGTCTATCTGTCTGTCTCCTCTCTCTCTCTCTCTCTCTCTCTCTTATACACACACACACAAATGAGACAATTTATTTTTCTTGTTTTTTTTTTTTGTTGTTGTTGTTCCTTCCCCAAGACAGGGTTTTTCTGTGTAACAGTCTTACCTGTCCTGGCACTAGCTCTGTAGATCAGGCTGGTCTCAAATTCACAGAGATCTGCCTGTCTCTGCCTCCCAAGTGCAGGAATTAAAGGCGTGCACCACCACCCGTGGCACAAACAACTATTTTTAAGGACTATCTTGGGTCCTGCCCTTGACATTGATCGCTCAGTGGGCTCCCGATGAGCCCCAGGAATTCCTGCTTCTGAAAACTTCCAAGGGCACGAGCATGTGCTTTAAGGCCAAAGTCATTGACACCACCTGGCTCTGCCACTGACTAGCTGTGCACTCCTAATTAAGCCTAAACCTCAGTTTATCCATCTGTAAAAGGGGCTAGCAGGTTGCTTCTGCTAGCAAGGTCTCTATGAGACGCCATCTGTAAAATACCTTTATTACTAGTAAAATCATGTGTGGCGGTGCACACAGGTGGTATGTGATGTCCTTGGGAGGTGGGGGAGGGAGCCATCGGGAGTTTAGAATCATACTAAGCTATATAGTAAGTTTAAGGCCAGCCACAAACAAACAAAACAACAGGGACAGAAAACCCTCTGTATTAGGCCATTGGTCAAGGATAGCAATTCTACAGAGTTGTGGTGTGTAATACTTGACACCCTGAACCGGTCCACCCACACGCTGATGATTCTCTCATAGCAGACAGCTGCACACACCCGCAGGGCTAGCATTCCTGGGCTCATTCAGAAGGGTGAGTTTAAGCCCGTGTAGGCTACCGAGTAAGAGATTCTCCCAAGAATCCAGGAAAGAAAAAACCGAGGACCCAGAGGAGACGTGGCAAGATTACCCATCCTTGACTCTGTACTTGTTTACTTAACCTACGCAAGGGCTGAGCAGAACTTTTTCTTCTTGCCCTTGGTCTTCCCTTTTTAGTTTTTTGAGATAGGATCTCAGGTTGCCTGGGCTGCCCTCAAATTTGAATTCCTGATCCACCCCCAGCCTCCACCTCCCAAGTGTCAGAATTGTAAGCATGCCTCGCCATAACTGGCCTGTGCAGCTTAACTTTGGGGAAGTCCTTGTGGCTTTTCTGAAATGAGTTGTTGTGTCATTGTGTGTAAGCGCGCGCGTGCGCGTGCGTGCGAGGACAGGAGAAGCAGGCTGGTTTAAGAAACTGTCCTCTTTTATCCCTCCCTTCTACCCTAACAGGCACAGCTCCAGGCTCTTTAGCAGAGTGTTGCCATTTCTTTAGAATGTGCCCCTGGGGCCTGCAGGCAGCCAAGACTCCCTTGCCACTAGGTCAAGGACTGAGGAGAGGGTGTCAAAGGCTAAGCCCCTTGAGGTCTTCTAGGAGTAAGAAGGACCTTGTGAAAGCTAAGCAGCGACCCTCTGGCAGGCACTGGGCTGCTCCCACTCAGCCCAGGAGCGGCAAACAGAAGTCGTTGGATGAGGAGCCCAGACAGGCAGAGAGAGCAAGGTGCACTGGTCTGCTTCCCAAAGCCAAGACACATGAAAGCCGGGGGCTCCAGGTGGGAGAGACCTTGCCTCAGAAAAGTAGTGTAAAATGAAGCGGGGAGCAGTTGATGGAAGCATTTAATGTTGAGCCCTGGCTCCCACACCGCGACAAAACTTGACCTGGGGAGACACAACAGACATGTCTACTCATCCCAGATGGGGAGCCCACAGCAGACCAAAATCTGTCCTTTCCAGGGGCCTCAGTTGGTCTAAGCCTCTTCCAGGCAGCTGGTTTGTTCTGGTCTGAGATTCTTCCTTGCAGCTTGACTTGTCTGTGAGCCTTTCTTCTGAGGGGACTCTCAGCTTTTATTGCTGACTCTGGCAGGGAGGGGCCTACTGAACCTGGTTAGTTTCAGGGACTTCCTGAAGCTTGTTTTGAGTCATTTACTGATGGGGAACCTCTGTCAGCCAATGACCTTTAAGAGGTTGGACTTTTCTTTCCTGTTCAGTGAGTTTGCCCGGTATAACGAAGAGAATATAAACAAATCTTTGGTGTTAGCTTGGGGTTCTCTGACTCACGTCCTCACCCCCAACAATTCGTCTTCCTGTTTAAGGAGTTTCCTGCCGAATGGGGTGGGTTCTTTTTTGTGTTTTTTTTTTTTTTTTTCATTATACGTACATGCAGTGCCCTTGGAGGCCAGAAGAGGGCATTACATCCCCAGGATTGAAATTACAACCAATTGTGAGCCACTGTGTGGGTGCTGGCAGTTGAATCCAGGTCCCCTGGAAGAGCAACCAGTGCTCTAAACTCACTGAGCCATCTCTTTAGTCCCTGGGATGGGGTGTTTTAATCTCTGAGAAGCCAGCCTCTATTCAGAAAACCTGCCAAGCAACACTCCATCTCTTCTTTCCCTCCCTCCCTCCCTCCCTCCCTCCCCCCCCCCCCCCCCCCCCCCCCCCCCCCCCCCCCCCCCCCCCCCCCCCCCCCCCTTGGTGTGGTTGACTATAGACCTATGGCTAATAAACAGGCCACCAGGTCAAAGTAATAGTCACCTGTTCTCAGGCGCTTCCCAGTGATTATGAGNAAGCTACAGAGAAACCCTGTCTCAGAAAACAAAAAACGAGAGAGAGAGAGAGAGAGAGAGAGAGAGAGAGAGAGAGAGAGAGAGAGAAGGGTTCTCTTTGGAGGGATGGGTTTTGTGAATTGGGATGAAATATATGTTGCACGGAAGTTTACATCCTGGGCATGGGTAGATGACTTAGTTGGTGAAGTGCTTGTCATGCAACCACGGGGACCTGAGTTTACATCATCACTGCCAGTAAAGAGGGGGAAATGCAGCTCATACCTGTATTCCCAGCACTGGCGAGGCCGAGACAGGCGGATTCCTGGGGTTTGTGGTCCAGCCCGTCCAACCAGATCAGTGAGCTTCTGGTTCAGTAAGAGACCCTGTCTCAAAAGAACACTAACAGGTGAAGGACAAGTGAGGCTGTCCTCTGGCTTGTGCACGCTATGTACACGCGTGCACACACACAGACAGACATGTTGTCATTTCCATTTTCTGTGTGTGCCGGGGAATGACCCCAGGGCTCTGTGCCTGACAAGCATGGACACTCCTTAGCCCTTTTAAGTTTGCAGTTGGCAGTAAGTGCACTCACAGTGTTGTCCCTCCGTGACCACCATCTGCCTCTGTGACATGTCGTCCTCGTAGATAGAAACCCTGCACTGTGACAGCTTCCCTGCCACTCCTCCTCACTCGGGCTTGAGTTGGGGTGCCAGAGCTGCACTCGGGAGGCAGAGCTTTGTGGGTTCAAGATCAGCCTGGTTTGCAGAACGAGTTCTAGGACATTCAGGGCTACCCAGAAAAACCCTGTCTCAAAAAAAAAAAAAAAAAAAAAAAAAAAAGAAGAAGAAGAAGAAGTTGGGGCACCAGGAAGCAAGCTGGTAGTTGGGAGGGTCTGGATAAAAGCCTAACCATGTCAGTAAAGAGGCCAGGCTGTAGCTGTATTTTTCTCCTTCCCTTCCCTTCCCTTCCCTTCCCTTCCCCTCCCTTCCCTCCCCCCCCCCCCCCCCCCCGTGGAGCGGGTCTTAAATCCACTTGGAAGGCTGTTGGTTGCCCATGATAGCTGAGCCACTATTGCACAAGCAGACACATCTTGCTTGGCATGTTGGTGTTTTAGCACACAGGATCCATAGCCAAGCAGAAATAGTGGCAGTTTTTTCCACCAGCTGCCAGCCTGGCCCCTCCTGGCACTGTGAAAGCCAGCCATCAGGGTGGGAGTTTCCAGTTTGGGCCCAGGTTATTTTCTTGTCCCACAGTCAGAGCCCGCACACGCAGTAACGTTAGCCATAAGGTTGCGTCATCTGGTTCTGGCTTACAGCCAGCAGCAGTAGCAGTAGCTTTTATGGTTTGTGGGGCCTGGGGGCGTCTCTGGCTGACAACACAGTGGAAAACAGCTCAACCCTGGCACTGGTGTTTTTATCCAATAACCTTATAGCCTCTGAGAGTGTCTTGTCCTACCACTGTAGGGTACCATTTAGATTTAAACTGGTGAGCTGTTGTTTAATAACCCATTTTTTTTTCTTTCAATTAACTCAGCCTCAGCTGGGTTGTAAGGTTGTAAGGTGAAAGTACCTGGTTGTCTTCAGCCCCGTTCTGTACATTAATGCCCGTGCTACCCATACATAACACTGGGTAGGGTGCGACCCCTCATGGTGCCTTCCCCTGCTGCTCGCTGTGTGGAAATGCTTGTGAGAGGCCTGTGGTTATGTCCACACAGGGGAGGGTGTATTTGCACCCCTCACTCATTGGTGCAGGTCCTATAAAGTCTGTCTGTCTCTCGTGGGACATGTCTGTGTCCCTTCAGAGCGTCCGTTTGTCGAGGCCTCAGATGTTTATTGTTTCTGTTTATGATTTTATTGGTGTTTTGCCATGGACTTCAGGTCCCCTGGAACTGGAGTTACAGACAGTTGCAAGCTGCCACGTGGGTTCTGGAAAGTGAACCCGGATCCTCTGGAAGAGCAGTCAGTGCTCTTAACCTCTGAGCCGTCTCTCCAGCTCCAGGCCTCAGATGTTCTGACAGCATAGAAAATGTGAGAAGATTTCACAGGACTGCCAGAGCCTCAGCTAGTTTCCAACCTGTGTTGGGTCCCCTATTATAGATCTCTATGTGGGCCCAGTGGGTAGCCTCCAAGGGTACCTGAGGTGAAATGACCCACAACATCTCAGTGAAGGCATCTGCTTTCTGATTTCCAGGGGTGCTTGATGGGCTGTGGGCTGCCACAAGGAAAGCCACCACGAGTTCCCACTGAACTCTGCTATGTTATTGTCCATATCTGCTGTCCCCATAGTGTCCGATTCAGCATCTGCCAGTCCTCCTTTCCCCAGTGGGGCCGTCCATAAAGCGAGGCCTCTGTATACAACCCGCATGTTGGTGCAGACTGTCCCAGGCCACGTCTCGTGAGTTTCTGCTGTCCACACTGCTCTTCTCTCAGGTCCACACGGTATCTGTGTTCATGTGTACTGTATAGCTACCTATTCTTGTTTGGTGTGTCTGCAGCACCATCTGTGTTGTGGGCATCGCCATGGGTGGCTGGCATCCCTGCCAGTACTTTAACCGGCTTAGCTGTTGGTTCCATTACTGGGGGATTCTGGGTGGCTTTAAAGGGCACTGGTCCTAGGAGAGCCCGCATGGCGTTGGTGATGGGGCTGGGAGACACCGTGCCTCATTGTACGGATGTACGCCACCTTTGCAGAGTGTGATTCCATGCCACACCAGGAAGGGGATGGCCGGGAGGCCTTCAGTCCAGCGCTTTATTATGAAGATGTTTTCACAGTCACTGGGGTGGTAATAGATCCCACCTGTTGCAACGCTTTATCTACTGCTAGCAGTTGCTGTCCTGGTGCTGTGCACCCAGCTTCTGTTCCTTTCCATGACGAGACCAAACCTCTCTGGAACCGTTTGCTCGGCTTGGTGATATCTAATAGGAAGCGAAGCTGGGGTAGTGGGGTACACAGCTGTTGAGCCTGTCCCAAAGCCTCTCGAGCCTTTCTGTCCCAATCCCAAGTAATACCTTTCTTTATCAAGTTACGCAGAGGGTGAGCTGCTTGGGCAAGATGGGATATGAAAATCTGCCGATATCCCAAGACCCCCACCCCCCGCCATGCCTCTAGCTTCTTTACATTGATAGGCATAGGCTGTTGGGATTCTGCCAATAACACTTCTAGGTATCATACGTGTTTTCCAGACCATAATACCCCCACGGTTTTACAGCTTGTGTCTGGCCCTTGCATCTTCTGCGGATTGATTTCCATCCTCATTCCCTTAGATGCATTTCTAGATCTGCAAAACACTCAGAGTTTAGCATTATACCACCTTTACCATGAAACCTTTTTTACCGAGGGTGGATGGGTCAAGGAAACGCGAGTCTCAGGCCACCACCCCATGACAAATAGTGTGGCTGTGGATGTAACCCTGCAGAAGTGCTCCGGGTGTCTACTGCTGACTGTTCCTCATGAATGGGACCCAGCAGCCGAAGAAAGACTAAAACATGCATTAGCAAGGCCTAAGCCAGTGTGGAAAGACCCCAGTGCTTGTACTGGTTGTTACGGCAATGTGGAGGAGGGGAGGTGGGCACTACCTTATTACCTCTCTGTAACCCACAGCCTTTCTCCAGGAGCCATCTGGTTTTTCACAGGCATTTTGGACTGTTGAAAGGACTCTGAGCTGAATGAATAATCTCACCCCTTTCTAATTCTCTATCGGTTTCCGTAGTTTGATCATGGTCCCCAGGCAATCTGTATTGCTTGACATCCACCGTCCTACACAGAGGGGGCGCATCTGTAGGTCCCCTCTGTGCCTACAGATGTAGATCCATTGTGCCTGCTCACGCACCAGTAGCACCATCGTGTGAGAAACCCCCTAACAATGGCACGCAGGGTGTGGCCCAGTAATCTGCTCCCCTCCCCCAGAAGGTTTTCTTGCAGTGGAGAAATATACACCAAGTGGTCTTGCGGGGAATAGCAATCGACACCAAGAACCAGCTTAATCCTTCTTACCTGGACTGTCTTATCTCCACATCCACCTACTGTTGCCAACTGACCCTGGTGCTTTTGGGGTGGCCATGAATTAAGGTTCACTCAGCTCCAGTATCCATCCCTGTGACTCTTCTTCCATAAGAGGTGCCATGGGGGGGGGGAATCACCTGTACCTCCCTATCTTTTCTTTTCCTTTTTTTGCACCCCAGCTTGGTATGAGTCCAGCCACGTTTCAGACGACTCGGAGAGGTCTCACTTGTTGACTCTTCTCATCTCTTCCCGCGTGCTTCAGCTGCCTGCAGGCTGGAGTGCTCGGATCGCAGAGGGAACTGCTATGCAACACTGTGCCTGTGACTAAGTGTGTTCTGCACATGTGCACCTGTGAACAAGTGTGTATCCTCACCAGAGAAACTGAGGGAAAGACGAGGTTAAGCGTGACCTACAGAGTGTGCAGTGTGAGACTCCTGATGGGATTCCAAAGACTCCCTAAGTAGCAGTTAGGTTTTGAATGCCAGGTTGGAGCCTGGCAGGGTCTTAAGAGGGTATTAATAACAAAAAAACTTCTGATTGGAAGTTCCAAAAAGGTTCTCTGTATTCCAAAAAATATTGTGTGTAACATCAGCAACGGCAAAAGCCAGTTGGAAGAAAATGATTGGTGGTTAAGGATTGCCCCGTTGTTCGTTTCCAGTGACGAAGTCCCAAGATAATTAACTTCAAAGACAGGCAAGGTTTGGTTTAAAGGTTTAGGGTTTCCAGGCCCCTGGTTAGTCTGTCTGTGTTTGTTGAGGCAGGACATCATGGTGGGAACACAGATGGGGCAAAGCCATTCACATCATGGCCATAAATGAGAGGGGTTTAAAGGAGCCTGAGGTCTTCCCACCCCTGCAAAGGCATACGGAAGTGACCAGGGGACCTTCTCCCTCTCCTCCCACCCATGACTTTTAGATGGCATCTTGATATATAGCCCAGGCTATCCTTGAGCTATTATTATTTCTTGAAGTCTTTATTTCTTGTTTTTCACCTCTATTTTTATTTGATGTGTATAAGTGTCTTGCCTGCGTGTATGTCTATGCACCCTGTGTGTGCAGTGTGCCTTCTGTGGTCAGAAGAGTGTGTTGTACCCCTGAAACTGGAGTTACAGATGGTTGTAAGCTACCATATGGGTGCTTGAATTTAAACCTGCACCCCCCCCCCAAAAAAAGAGCAACAAGTGCTCTTACTTGCTGAACCATCTCCAGCAGCACCAACACCCCAGGCTGATCTTGAACTCACAGAAATCCTTCTGCATTAACCTACCTGCTGTGACGCCCCCATGCCTGGCTTAGGCCTCAGTCACCTCCTCCTAGTGCCAAACTGGGAGTGGGTCATTGAAGCATGGGTTTTTGTAGGCATTCAAGTTTAAAGAGTTAGGAGTGAGAACCCAGGTCTCTAACTGGGTATGTAGTCTTATATTAGATTATATCTCCTTATATCTCCTGCTGAGTCTTGGTAGCAGGAACTCCATCACTGCTGCTGTGAACCTTGTAATTGTGTGTGTGTGTGTGTGTGTATGTTTGTATGTGTGTAAGAGAGAGAAAGACTGACTAGTTTTCACTGCTGACTTGTAGGTTAAATGTTCAACGTACGAATATCCCATTGAGGCAAACAAACATTGGGGTTTATTTTCAAATTTAATCAAGTCTTATTCATGGGCTTTTTTATTTGTGGAATTTGTTATCAACTTGTCTACGGCCTGCAAAGCAATACTTACAGGGCTCACCCGGTACTTTGCAGAACACATGGACAGCGTGGAGGACCGTGCTCAGGCCCGCTGATGTCTTGTAGGGTTTTATCTCTCAGATGAAAGCGAGTGTCTGTATTGTTTAAGTTGCCGCGAGCACAGCACCGCAATGCTGTCCCTGTTCTGGAGCACAGGTTGTGACGTGCAGAGAAAATAAGTGTCAGATGAGCTTCCTTCGGGCCCTGGAGTCAGTGGTAATGAGTCAACCATATATATTAACCGAGAGGCCTTTAAACAAAAGTACATTTAAACAGAGTTTAAATATATTGATTGATTGATTGATTGAGTGGGAAAGATGTGATCAGAGGTTGGAAGGTACTTAGCCCCGTTTCTCCCCTGGGAATTTTGGTGGTTCTTGGTCAGTTTTCTTCCTCCTGTTTGTTGGACAGTGAGCAGGTGACTTGCACTGTACAGGCCATTAGATGTAAAAAAGCAGCTTTATTCTTTGTCTTCTTGAAGTCTGTAGGTTGTAGCAGACACAAATGAATATACGCTTAGCCAGTCGGGTTAGTGCCATGTGAGACCATGGGTGACTGCTGTGGGTAATGTGGGTAATGGTGGGAGGAACTGGTGTAGACTGGGGGGGGGCACTGGAAATGAGAGGCTTGGGTCTGGGGGAGCTAATAATATTGGAGGTCATGGAGGAGATTTAGATTGGCTGCTGAGAGTCCGAGGGAATCCTTGAAAGGGTTCTCTTGAGGGAGGCAGAGGCAGGTGGATCTCTGTGAGTTTGAGGCCAGTCTGGTCTACAAGAGCTAGTTCCAGGACAAGGTTCCAAAGCTACAGAGAAACCCTGTCTCAGAAAACAAAAAACGAGAGAGAGAGAGAGAGAGAGAGAGAGAGAGAGAGAGAGAGAGAGAGAGAAGGGTTCTCTTTGGAGGGATGGGTTTTGTGAATTGGGATGAAATATATGTTGCACGGAAGTTTACATCCTGGGCATGGGTAGATGACTTAGTTGGTGAAGTGCTTGTCATGCAACCACGGGGACCTGAGTTTACATCATCACTGCCAGTAAAGAGGGGGAAATGCAGCTCATACCTGTATTCCCAGCACTGGCGAGGCCGAGACAGGCGGATTCCTGGGGTTTGTGGTCCAGCCCGTCCAACCAGATCAGTGAGCTTCTGGTTCAGTAAGAGACCCTGTCTCAAAAGAACACTAACAGGTGAAGGACAAGTGAGGCTGTCCTCTGGCTTGTGCACGCTATGTACACGCGTGCACACACACAGACAGACATGTTGTCATTTCCATTTTCTGTGTGTGCCGGGGAATGACCCCAGGGCTCTGTGCCTGACAAGCATGGACACTCCTTAGCCCTTTTAAGTTTGCAGTTGGCAGTAAGTGCACTCACAGTGTTGTCCCTCCGTGACCACCATCTGCCTCTGTGACATGTCGTCCTCGTAGATAGAAACCCTGCACTGTGACAGCTTCCCTGCCACTCCTCCTCACTCGGGCTTGAGTTGGGGTGCCAGAGCTGCACTCGGGAGGCAGAGCTTTGTGGGTTCAAGATCAGCCTGGTTTGCAGAACGAGTTCTAGGACATTCAGGGCTACCCAGAAAAACCCTGTCTCAAAAAAAAAAAAAAAAAAAAAAAAAAA
>NW_026067935.1:7866123-7869122 GCF_014885135.2 Alexandromys fortis
TCCCTTCCCTTCCCTTCCCTTCCCTTCCCTTCCCTTCCCTTCCCTTCCCTTCCTTTCCCTTCCCCTCCCTCCCTCCTTCCCCTCCCTCCTTCCTTCCATCCTTCCTTCTTTTGGTGTGGGGGAGGGCTTTCCAAGACAAGGTTTCTCTCTGAGTAGCCCTAATTGTCCTGGAACTCACTCTGTAGACCAGGCTGGCCTCAAATTCACAGAGATTCGCCTGCCTCTAGAGTGCTGGGGTTAAAGCTATGCCTCCACTACACCCGATCACAGGTCTGTTTTCAAGGTCAAAGCCCCCTGGATGATGAGGAGCTGGTGTTGTTGGGGCAGAGCAGTGTTGGAGGTGACTGTCAGGAATTCTGTTCACCAAGGCAGGAGGACTTGGGGTCCATGCCTTGCTTCTCCCTGAAAGCTGGACCACAGTGGTTTCCAGCATCCTGAACTTGACTTGGCCCTTTGCATCCATCCAGGCGCAATTCCTCTGCACTCCAATCTGTCTCACTCAGCTTTCTCCATTCCACTCTCTTGTTAGTTCACCAGGGCCACAGTAACAGAGTACCATGGGCTCTGGCTTCAATAACAGCAATTCAGTATCATTTCTAGAGGCCTAGGGCGCCGCCAGTAGCTCGCTGGTCTGGGACGCTCTCATTGGTTTCATCTTCATCCCATTTCAGTGGAACCATGTCCCTCCATGCTTTCCACGTTCTTGCCTACCTCCATCTTTGGCTCTTTCCCATATACAAATCTCTGCAGTTCACCCCGCCTAACTCCCTGCTTCAGCAGAGGGCTTGCTGAGCTGAATGTCCCCTGGTCAAACTCTCAGCCTTTCTAGATCACCGGAGGACTCCCCTGTCCGCAGTTTGTTACTCGGCTCAGTGAGTTGAAAGCATCCATAGGAAATGGGAAGGTTTTGGAACACCAAGCTAGGGATATTCATTTTCCCAGCTTTCTCCTTGTGGGATCAAGGTTGTTGACTGACTGTAGCTTGTGAAGGATACACTGTCTACTACAGTCCTTTCGAACACCTGTCTCCTGTCTGGTAACCGTTCCATTCCTGTTTATCCTACCAAGGTCATGATGGACAGTCTACATTTTTTGTATGACTAGCTCGTTTGTGTTGAGACAGCATCTCACTAGTAATGTAGGCTGTACTCGCTATGTGGCTGGGCTAGCCTGAGACTTACAGCAGGCCTCTGCCTCCATTAGCTTTTTTTTTTTTTTTTTTTTTTTGTCTTTTCGAGACAGGGTTTCTCTGTGGCTTTGGAGCCTGTCCTGGAACTAGCTCTGTAGACCAGGCTGGCCTCGAACTCCCAGAGATCCGCCTGCCTCTGCCTCCCGAGTGCTGGGATTAAAGGCGTGCGCCACCACCGCCTGGCCTCCATTAGCTTTTTGACACAGGGATTATTTTATTAATTTTCCCTTTGTCTATTATTTGATTTTTTTTTTTTTTAGATTGGGGTCCTCTACATAATCCTAGTTGCCCTAGAACACATTGTGTAGACCAGGCTGGCCGCAAACTCACAAGGACCTGCCTACCTCTGCCTCCCAAGCGCTGACATTAGCGGAATTCATCACTGTGCCTGATTCATCCATTTTGTATCTGGTGAGTCCATGTTTTTCCCCAGGTACCAAGAGCCTGGGAAGTAATTGTTGAATGAACGAACTCAATAACAAAAGTTTCCAGAAATGTCTAAAGATACAGTTTTAGCCATGTATTTTCATCTCTTTGCTCTCTTTGCCCTGCTCCCAAATGCTTGAGTTTTATGGTGACCTAAGGGACTTCTGTCTTGTGCTCTCGTGTCTCAGTCCTGGTGCGTTGCTAAAAGAACACTAATTGAAGGGAAGGAAGAGGGCTCCAAGGCTCTCTTGTCCCCTTTGTCCCTCAGATTGAGCAACCCTTCATCATCCTCAGCCTG
Organism: Alexandromys fortis; assembly: GCF_014885135.2. Taxonomy (NCBI): domain Eukaryota; kingdom Metazoa; phylum Chordata; class Mammalia; order Rodentia; family Cricetidae; genus Alexandromys; species Alexandromys fortis. Next base: position 7,868,037 of record NW_026067935.1, read on the forward strand.
GGGAGATCTTGCCACGCTGGCATTTGTCAGCATTTATTTGTGTCCTTTAGAAACGTGTTATTGGTGTTATGGTAAATATAAAACACAGCAGTTCCCCGAGTGGCCCATGGGTCCCAGGCAGGGAGCCACGTGGCAGGTAAGGGACAGAGATGGATAGGCATGCCATGCAGACTGAGGTTGGGTATTTACTTAGTGGGTTATGGAAGAGAAGGGGAAAGGGGAGAGGGAGGGAGAAGGGGGAGGGGAGGGGAGGAGAGGAGAGGAGCCATGGCGGCAGCTACCTCTTAGGGAGAGAGACAGAAAAGAAGGATTCAGGCTGGAAGCAGAAGGAAGATCTGCTTGCCTCAGCAGACAGGGGAGGGGACAGAGAGGGAGCAGGCAGGGCTTGTCTCTTAAAGGGACAGGACAGACCATTACAGTTAGGACCATAAGACAGCACTAAGCTGAAATAACCTGCAATTAAAGTTTGTAGCCAAGGTTTTCCCTTTGAGCCAGGCTGTGTTAATAGTGCTGAACGCGTTCTTGGAAATCAGTTGATATTAAGGGCTGGTACCTTTGGTGAAGCCATTAGGAAGTCTGGCAGGCACTAAGTGATCTTTTGTCCATTGCTGCTGTTCTATTTCCAGAACAATGACCAATCTTTGACACTTCTATCATCAGATGCCATCATATATTGCCAGTGAGTTTTCCTTCCCGCCTCCCCTCCCTCCCCTCCCTCCTCCTCTGCCCTCCTCCTTCTCTTCTTTTTCTTCTGCCTTTCTAATTTGTCATTGTTAGGAATGTTTAGCTACGCAACACCTTTGCCTTTAGATAACTCATTCTCCCAGTTTAGAAAACCAAGGAAAAAACACGGCAAGATGGGATGAAACAGATAAAATTTATTTGATTCTTTTTTAAATAAAGACTTGCACTTTCTTTTTTCTTAACTTATTTATTTTTGTCTGTGTGTATGCCTGCAGGCCAGAAGAGGGCACCAGACCCCATTACAGATGGTTGTGAGCCACCATGTGGTTGCTGGGAATTGAACTCAGAACCTTTGGAAGAGCAGGCAATGCTCTTAACCTCTGAGCCATCTCTCCAGCCCCC
>NW_026067935.1:7872587-7900539 GCF_014885135.2 Alexandromys fortis
ACCAAAAAAAAAAAAAAAAAAAAAAAAAAAGAAAAGAAAACTAAACAAAGTGGGGGGTGTCGGCCTTCAAGCCTACAGCCTGAATTTGATCCCGGTGCTTCAGTTCCACCCTGTAGAAGAACCTTACCCCAACAGTCTGCCCTATTACCTCCTCCAAGGGTGCACAGTTGAAGGTTCATGACCCCATACCACACATTAGTAAAGTGTAACAAAAATTTCAAAGAGAGCAAGTGTAAGATCAGCCTGAACTAAAGTAGCAAGTTCCAGGGCACCCTGAGCTATAGAGTGAAACCCTGTTTCTAAAAGGAAGAAAAGTAACTTCAAATTTCATATATGTATTTTGCCTGCCTGTCTGTTGGTGTACAGTGTGCATTCCCCGTGCCTGTGGAGGCCGGAAGAGGAGCATTGGATTCCCTGGAATAATCCCCATTACAGGCGCTTTTGAGAGATGCCATATGGGACTCATGTGTTTCATAAGAGCAGCCAGTGTTCTTTTTGTTTTGTTTGTTTTTTGAGACAGGGTTTTTCTGTTTATCTTTGGCTGTCCTGGAACTCGCTTTGTAGATCAGGCTGACCTCGAACTCCCAGGGATTCACCTGCCTCAACCCAGCACTTGGGATTAAAGGTGTGTGTGAGCCACTACATCTGGTTCACCTGGTGCCCTTAACCACTGAACCATCTCTCCAGCCCCCAAAAGTGACTTTTAAAGTCAGGACCAGTTTTTGATTGGGATAGATGATGGGAAACCATCTCTTAGGTGCTAGTCATCCATTAAATTAAATTAATTTTTTAAACATATTTTTTTTTTTTTTTTTTTTTTTTTGGTTTTTCGAGACAGGGTTTCTCTGTGGCTTTGGAGCCTGTCCTGGAACTAGCTCTGTAGACCAGGCTGGCCTCGAACTCCCAGAGATCCGCCTGCTTCTGCCTCCCAAGTGCTGGGATTAAAGGCGTGCACCACCACCACCCGGCCCATTAGTAATTTCTTTAACTGAAATTACTGCAGCCTTGATTTGTCAAAATGATGATCTTCTAACCAGTTTTGCCAGGTAATCCTAGACTCCTATTTGGTATGTGACAAGATTCATAAATATCTTTTATTCCCCTTAAATATTAAGAATGACTCTCAGATACTTTTTGCTAGGCAGGCATGGTGCTACAAGCCTGTAATTCTGGTACTGGGATAGCTCAGGCAAGAGGATCATTTGTTTGAGGCTAGCCTAGGTAACATAGCAAACCATTTTGCTTTTACCACTTAGCGAGGCAAGGATTATTGCAGAGAGGCAAATGGTGTAAAAAATAGTAAAATGAGTGAAGCATACGTTCTTTATTGCTGCTGGACATTAATGCCACCGTGCATCAGGATGACCCCTGAGGACAAGCTCTGTCTTTTCTGTTTGTCCTATCAGGCCTGTGCACAGTGGTGTTCATTGGCTTAGGAGGCTATCAGCAACTCAGTGCCATTGGCCCCCCAAAGACTCCGTACTCTTTTCCTGTACTGGGTTTGTGAAAAATATTCCTAAGCTTTAGCTGTGGCCTTTGGGATACAGACACAAAGAAAGGGGCCACAAAGAAAGGGGCCTTACACCGGGGAGGACTGTTTCTCCCTTAGATGTTACCAGAGTCCTGGTGAAAAGTGGATACATCCCCAGTCTCTGTCCATTTCCAGAAGTGGGCAAGTTGAGGATGAGAATGGAAATGGGGCTCGCAGTATGGCGAGTGTCTGAATACTTAGTTAGCGGGAGTGAGACCCTGGGTTCTATCTTGGAGAATAATGACCATGTAACGAAAGAGGGGCACTCTGGATTGTTCATCTATCTATCTATCTATCTATCTATCTATCTATCTATCTATCTATCTATCTATCTATTGCTGTTTGCTCCTTTAATTCATTAGTAAACAAACCCATTAATATTAGTTGAAGTTGAGGTTGGAGAGATGGCTCAGTGGTTACGAGCACTGGCTACTGTTCCAGAGGTCCTGAGTTTAATTCCCAGCACCCACATGGCGGCTCACGACCATCTACAATGGAATCTGATGCCTTCTTCCGGCACACAGGTGAACGTGCAGAGCACTCACTCATAAAATTAAATAAACTTTTAAAAAATTTAAAAAACATTAGTTGAAGTTGTAAGTAAGTCTTTGAGCCTTAAGACTGTATAAAAGGAAGCTGGGGGGGGGGGCGCTGAAGAGATGGCTCAGTGGTTAAGAGCACTGACTGCTCTTCCAGATGACCCAGGTTTAATTCCCAGCACCCACATAGCAGCTCACAACTTTCTATAACTCTAGTTCTAGGGGACCTGACACCTTCACACAGACATACATGCAGCCAAAACACCAATGCACATAAAATAAATAAAAATAAATAAGTTATTTTAAAAAAGGAAGCAAGGACTGTTAAAGAAAACCCTGTCTTGAAAAACCAAAATGGATGAATGAATGAATGAATGAATGAGAGATGAGACTTTGGTTTATAGTGCTGGGAGTAGATGGAAAGACTAAGACTGGAGGGACCAGGGTACAGCTCCTTCATAGAGTGTGTGCTTAGCTATTGTGCACGAACCAAGCCACATAAAATACAGTAAAATGACAGACTGGGCCCGTAAGAAGAGCACTGTGCATTTAAAGCTCTGTGATCTCAGAAATGTCTACCAGCAGGATGGCTGGGCTGAGCCATGTGAGGTCGGTGCAGGTGACATTCCATCACTATCCCTGTTTTTGTTACTGTTGTGTCTTGGGACAGGATTGCATGTAACCCAGGCTGGCCTGGAACTCTCTAGATAGTTTGTATGGCCCCAGATGCTCTCAGTCCTCCTTCCTCAGCCTCCCAGGTGATGGGGCTGTTGGTATAAATTACCATCTTCTCCTTCCACCGTTTACTATTTTAATCATTTTTTTAAATTTCTAATTTCTTTTTATTTGAGACAAGTCTCACTATATAGCTCTGGCTGGCCTAAAATGTTAGGTGGACCAGACTGATGTAAAACTCACAGAAATCCACCTGCCTCTGCCTGCAGTGCTAGGATTAAAAGCATGATCAACAGTTGATATGAGTTCTTGCTAATTTGTTCAGGTTTTCCTTGAAGGTAGCCGAGGCTGACCTTGAGTTTGTCATCCTCCTGACTCTGCCTCCCAAGTGGCTGGGATTCTAGGCATATATCAGCAAGCTCAATTTAAATGATATATTCTATACACACATTTCTGTAGCTTGCTCTATAAAGAACAGTTACAAATCTTAGATGTGCAGGTCCTGCCTTTGCATTGTATTCTAGGTTGTAGGTATATTGTCATTTGTCTATGGCCGCCTCCCCTTTTGATGTTTCTTCTTCTCTTTTTATTTTAGCACATTGCCTTTTCCCCCACCCCGGGATGAGTCTAAATCTGGGCAGACCCAAGGAACATTCCTGAGGTCTCAAGATCTGATAATTCCAATAGGATGATAGGATATATAGTGACACCCAAAGAAACAGAGAGAAAGGGAGTGGCTCCTCTGACCTGGGAGGACTTGGTGTCCAGGTGTTTTTTTTTTTTTTTTTCTTTTCTTTTCTTTTTCCCCTCATGACATGGTGAAAGCTCTGGCTCCTCCTGACTCAGGGCAAGCATCAAATGGCTGGGTGGCATCAGCTTTGAGAACTTTCGAAGACCAGATCTGGCTATGTGGAGCAAGGAGAGTGTTCAGTTCTTCAGGGTCAAGTAAGGAACGGCCAAAGCCCAGTGGAAGCAATACAGTTTAAGACAGCAATTCTGCTGGGTAAGGGATGTCATCATGTCTACAGTCTACAGTCTGGAACCCTATCAACACAGAACAGATGTTGGATTATTGCACCAGTTAGTGAAAGGAAGCTTGGTTGAGAGAGATAGAAGAAGCCCTTGAACTACCAGGAGAGGCTCTCCTGAGAGGCTTGGATTGTGGCTGGCAGGTCCTTCTGTTTAGAAGCTAGCCCAGCCCAGGAATTACCTGAATTTGGTCTCCCCTGGTAAGATCAGACATCAGGACGGCTTTGTTGACTACACCTGCCCTCCTCAGTGTTGCATGTAACCTCAGAGTTCACAATTTATAAAAATCTAGCAGGATTGGGTTGCATTGATGACCCTGGAATTCTTGAACTTTAGAGGCTGAGGTAGCAGGATTGTTGTGAGTTTGAGACCAACCTGGGCTAAGTTGCAAGTGCTTGTACAAGCCAAGGTCACGTAAAAAAGGGCTTCATCTCACAACAAAACCAATCTAGTAAGAGTGTTTTTTTTTTTTTTCCTCAGTATGTCAGTTGGATCATGACAAACCAGTCTTTTTGTTTGTGTTTGAGACAGGACCTTACTATGTAGTCCTAACTGGGCTGGCCTCAAACTCACAAGAGTTCCTCCTCTGCCTCCTGAGTGCTAAACTGAAAGACATGGCCACCAAAACTGGCCAAATGAAAACGAGTTTGTTGTGGCTTTTGCCTCTTCTTCCTTGGCCCAGGATCAAGTTGGAATGAAATCCTTTCTCTTCCTAGCAGAATCTCACCTCAGCTTCTTTAGCTACGCCTTGGGGCACAACTTGTGGGACAGTGAACAGTGCCTATTGGGTGGCCTTAAATGAGATCGTGATCTTAGCACGCTCAGCCCAGCCCTCTAGTGGGGACTTTCTCCAGGTGATGTTAGTTTAGATAAGGGATTCCCCAACCCTCACTGGGCTCCCGTGTACTTCCCTGCCAAGGCCCCTTCAGGCTCTGAACCAGTGTGATGAAAGGAATGATTTTGGTGTTGCCTGCAGCTCTGTGGTCAGCCCCCTTTCCTTTCCCTTTCTCTTTGTTGAGCCATGGTTAGAGAACTCTGTTGTTTTACTGAGAGCCCTCATAGGAAATCAACCCGAAGACAGTTCTATTAAATGGACTTAACAGAGACCTGTGAGGAGGGGGGAAATCCCATTGCTAGGCTACTCCTGATGTGTTATGCAGTGTGGCTGTCTCTGACCTTGCAGATATGACCAGTGGCTGAGAAGGTTGGGCTCGTGCATCCTGGACAAGCACACTGTGCCACTCAAGTGCTCCCCAGACCCATAGTTACCATCCTTCCCCCGAACCCTTCTAATTTCTCTACCCAGCTTCTTCCTGGGTGGAGCATTTCCTAAGAGCTCGTACATGGGCAGCTTTGTGGGTGGAGGGAAGTGTGCGTGGGGGGGGTCACTTTTTGCATTTTTTTGTAACCTTGGACTGTGAAAAATACAAAACGGAAGAGGAAACTAAGTGAAGATGTGTTCAGTAAAGAGCAAGTCAGCTGGGAGTTTTTCCGTAGTGTCGGTGGGTGTATGAATTTCAGAGACTATTGAAAGCCATAGAGTGAAAGTGACATCCCACTTATCTACTCCTGCCGACTCCGCTAGGAGCCTCGTGAGTTTTAATTTATAAGGTCTCCACCACACATCCTGCCTTCATGGACAGCCCAGGCCATAACAAACTTGCCTGTCCCTCCTGTGGATATTCTGGCCTAGATGAGAGTAAGCAGTTGGATGCCCATGGCATTTTGGTCATCTGACTTTGCTGATATTGGATATTCTTGAGAAAGCCTCTCGGTAAATCCTTCCTGTTTTATAGATGGGGCGACAGCAAGTCCAGGTGTCCGTAGTGCCATCTTGAATGGGTGTGTGGCGTGTGCATCACACTGTCCGGCTAAGTTATCCTCTGTGCTGGTTTGTGTTCCAGTAATTTTGGTGCCTGTAATAACATTGGTCATCTGATCTAAAAGTCACTAACGGATCTTTCAGGGGAAGAGTTGTTGACATAAGTGCCGGTAGACTTTCTGTTGGAATGAGATTTTCTGCCGTGTTGGACGAATCCTTCACCGGCCAATCTTCCTGGCTAGTCTCGTCCGATTACTGAGCTCAGAGAACTGCAATAGCACCTGTAACCTCTCTGAGGTCAGGTTCCTGGCACTGGAGTGGTGCTTCCCTTCAAGAGGCTGGCGTGCCCACCTCAGGGCCGATTCCGGGGCATTCTCTGATAGCTCTTAGTCAGGTGGCCGGAGCCTGCACCACCTCAGATTTGACGCTGACTTTCAACCTGAAAAGGCAAACGGAAGAGCAGAGAGGACAGCGTCTAGGCTGCGGCTCCTCCAGCGACCAGGGAGCTGGCCCCAGCTCTCCCCGAGCCCGGCAGGCCTGCAGGCTCTGGGTAGGGGGCCTCTGCGACTCCCGGGCATCAGATCTCGATCTCCGAGCGAGCTCGGGTAGATCTGCTGCAGGAGACCTGGGGACCCGTGCCTGGCGTCGCACGTAGGGCGGGCCCCGGGGGCCGGTGCACCCGGTGCACCGGGACTCAGAGACACCCCTGCGGACCACACAAAAGACCCCACCCCAGGCTGGCTGTGCATTTCCTGTGGCAGCTGCGGCGGAGGCGCCCTGCGAGCCACCTCTGTGCTTCCCGCAGCGCACGGACCCGGCCGGGCGGGGCGCTGGGCACGCCCCCACGCAGCCCGAGTCCCCGCGCTACGCGCCCCGCGGCAGCCCTCCGCGGGCCCGCCCCCGTGTCACCACAGGCCGGGCTCCCTTTGTGTGCGGGCCGAGCGCCGCGGCCGCGCCATTGGCCCGCCCGCCCGGGGGGCCAGCCCCTTCCTGGCTCGCCTCATGCATATGCATGAGCACCGGCCCCGCCCCGCCCCCTCCCGCGCGGGCGTGCGAGGCGCGCGGCGGCTGTGGCTCCCTCGCCGCGCGGGAGCCCGAGCGCTAGCCAGGGCGAGCCGAGCCTGCTCCCTGCGGGCGGCGGCGGCGCTCCAGCCATGTCAGCGCGCTCGAGTCTGGGCCCACCATGAGCCATGGCCATGTCCGTGAGCGCCGAGGACGACGACTATGAATCGGAGCCCGACCAGGTCGGCGGCCCGGGGTGGGGCTGAGGGAGGGACCCGCGGCGCGACCCGGCGAGCTCCTGCCTGACGCGCTGAGGCGGCTGAGGCGGCCGCGACGCCGCGCTGAGGAGAAAGTTTGGCGGCCGCGGCCGGTGGGCCCGGGGCGGGCGCGGGCAGGGGGCGTGTGCGGCGGGACGCGGCGCCGCGGACAATGTGGGCCTGCGGGCCTGGCCGTCGGGTGGCGCGGGCCCGGGCCCCGCGGGTGAGTTGCGGGGCGCGCCGCGCCCTCCTCGGCTCGGCAACCCGCGGCCCACGCGCTTGCGGGGCTCCTCGGGCCCCGCGGCGCCGGCGCCCCGCCGCCTCCCGCGGTCGAAGTTGCACCGGGACCGGCGTCCTCGGGGCCGGAGGACGCCCGCGGCCCGTGGGCCGACGGCCCGAGCTTTTGTCTGGTCGCCGCGCGCTCGCCCGCCGTGGGCAGCCGAGACAGGAAGGGGTGCGAGCCGTGGCAGGCGCGGGCCATCCGGAACCCGGCGGGCGAGAGCTCTCGGCCTCGGCGGCCGGCCGCGCAGCAGCCCCTCTCCCCGAGCGGAGGGAGCGGGGAGAATTGTGCGTGGAAAACAAAGCTCGGGGCGTGTGGACCGCGAAGATTCGCCCCAAGGCTCGCGTTGAGCACAGCGGGGAAGAAAGTTGAAGTGCTGCTGCTCTCAGCCCGAGCCCAGAGCCGCCGTGCGAACGAGATAGCGTCTGCAGCAGCCGGGCCGCCAGGTAGACATGTCCACGGACGCGGGACCGGGTGGGTCACCTTATCCCGCGGGCTCCGCGGGCCCCGGGGAGCCAGGTGCCTGTTTCTAGCGCTGCTCGCCTCTCCTCGGTGCGGTGAGGATGTTCAAGCGAACATATCGGACCCCCCCCTCCCCCCACACACACACCCGGAGGAAGTAAGCAGAAGGGCTCCCTTGAGTCGCCCCGAGCCTGCCGGTCCGCAGTTTCCTTTAGCAGGGCTCAGTGTTGGGTTTCCTGGTCCTGCTGCCCGCTCCTCGGCGTGCCCACCCTCCGGGCTTCTTGGCCGGATGAACCCCGGGCACACTCGAGAGGGTTGGGTCTGGAGGTCTGGCCCTCCTGTCCCTCGGGCAGCGCTCCCTGCGTGTGGAAGGCTCTCAGGATCATGGTCCATCGTCCCTGCCTCGACTCATGGTTCAGTTCAGGTCTGCCAAGAGTTTACGGTTACCATGGCACCAGAACATCATCGTATCCGATGGTGTCTTCGCGGCTTTGGTCCATCTGGGTTGGGTTCCTGTTAGCTGCTGTGGCCCAGGGTCCTTGACAGGATAAGAAGTGTTTGCTTCGTTCCTGGGACAGCGGCTCACGCCTTATGGTTGCAGTGCTCTCCAGGGCGGCCCCTAACTTGGAGCAGTTCTTCTGCCTCGGCCTCCCGAGTTCTGAGTCAGCACAGCCAGCTTGTCTCAGGGCTGAAGAGCACATTTTGAGGCGCTGCCCTTTCTGGGGGACACTGCTGTTAGGAAGGGGCCTAGTCTTGTAGCCAGGTAGTGTTTCCTCTTTGCATGGGCCAAGCTGGGGACAGCCCTTCTGGAGCAGTTAGCGAGAGAAGCTCTCTGCGGGCTTCCATTAGTGCAGATTTCCCCTTTCATATTTACTAGGCAGACAACATTCTAAGCCGAGCCTTCCAGCAGCCGTGGTTTTCTCGCAGCCCTTACAGAGTTGCTGTCAGCCCAGACACTGCATTTTGCAGGTACTTCAGGCTGTGGCTCAGTCCACTTTGCCCTCCTTACCCTCACATTTTTTCATCACTTTTGTCCCCGCTGGGATTTTTGTTTGTTTAATTTTGGTTTTTCAAACAGGGTTTCCTCTGTGTAGCCCTGGCTGGTCTGGAACTTGCTCTGTAGACCAGCCTGGCCTTGAACTTACAGAGATCTGCCCACCTCTGCCTCCCAAGTGCTGGGAGTCCAGGTGTGTGCCACTACTACCCGGCTTCAAAGGTTTTTTTTTGTTTTTGGCATCAGCATCTCCTCTTAATAGATCCCAGGTTCTTGAACTTTTTATTCTCCTGCTTAAGTCTCCTGAGTACTGAAATTATGCCAGTAAACTTGGCATTAATAGTTTCTCGTTTTGTTTTGGTTTTTGGTTTTTTTTGAGACAGGGTTTCTCTGTGGCTTTGGAGCCTGTCCTGGAACTAGCTCTGTAGACGAGGCTGGTCTCGAACTCCCAGAGATCCTCCTGCCTCTGCCTCCCGAGTGCTGGGATTAAAGGCGTGCGCTACCATCGCCCGGCAACATTATAGTTTCTTAAACTGAAATTTTTTTAAGAAAAATTATTTATTGTGTGTGCATGCATGTTTGTATATGCATATGTTCATATGCCATGACATTCTTGGGTGTGTGTGTGTGTAGAGTTCAGAGGACAAACTGTGGGATTTTTTTTCCCTTCTTCCATATGGGCCCTAGGGATCAAGCCCAGGTCACTAGGCTTAGCAAGCACCTTCACTCATTGAGCCATCTTGCTAGCCCTTAAATAGTGAAATTTCAGTCTTTTTCTGTTTTTCTCTTCAACTCTCTGCCTCCCCTTCCCACCTTTTTTTCTCGTCCTCCAATTCTACTGGTAGCCAGGAATGCCCTTGAGGTTCCTCTCAGTTCACCTCCCAAATGTTTGTTTATTTTTCTTTTTTTCTTTTCTTTTTTTTTTTTTTTTTTTTGGTTTTTAGAGACAGGGTTTCTCTGTGGTTTTGGAGTGGAGCCTGTCCTGGAACTAGTTCTGTAGACCAGGCTGGTCTCGAACTTACAGAGATCCACCTGCCTCTGCCTCCCAAGTGCTGGGATTAAAGGCATGCGCCACCACCGCCCTGCCCAAATGTTTAATTTATAGGAGTGGGCTACTACACCTTACCCAGCTCATAGATATAAGGGAAAATTTGGCAACTTTGTAATTATGTTTGTTTTTCTAGGGCAAGTTCTTAACTTCCTCAGGTTCTCCAGAGGTCCCTCTATCCCCTGGGTGTTTTTATCTTCTTCCTTCTTACCCTCAGTACATAAACAAACCCAGAACCTTCCTTAAGGCCTGCAGGTATGATGTGTCCCAGGACTCACAACACTGGTCATACCTATTTGTGTGTGTGTGTGTGTGTGTGTGTGTGTGTGTGTGTGTGTGTGTGCATGTCTATTATGCTTGAGGAATTTGATGTCAGCTTGGCTGTGTTGTACAGGGGGATAACGTTGGTGGGAAGCTTAGACCTGTCCTCCTAACCCAGCTTTGGGAATTGAACTCAGGTTCTTGGACTTAGTGGGCAGGTTCTCTACCATTGAGCTACCCAGTCTTCCCTTTAAAAAATATGTCTGTTCTGTGTGTACATACATATATGGCCATACTTTCCATGTGCAAGGAGTGGGTTCTATTGGGATCAAACTAAGAATATCAGGCATGGTGGCAGGTGTTCGCCATTCCTCTACTTTTTAAATCTTTTTTTTTTTTTTAAGATTTATTTACAGTGTTCTGCCTCGATATAACCTGCATGCCATGAGAGGAAGCCAGATCTATCTCATTATAGATGGTTGTGAGCCACCACGTGGTTGCTGGGAATTGAACTCAGGACCTCTGGAAGAGCAGCCAGTGCTCTTAACCTCTGAGCCATCTCTCCAGCTCCTTCCTCTACTTTTATTTCACTTTTCTTTATTATTCCTTTTTCCTTTCCTTTTTTTCTTTTTATTTTTTCTTTTTTCTTTTTTCTTTTCCTTTCCAAACAGGGTTTTTCTGTGTAACAGTACTAGCTGTCCCGGAACTCCCTCTATAGACCAGGCTGGCCTCAAAACTCAGATCGCCTGCCTCTGCCTCCTGAGTGCTGGGATTAAAGGCGTGTGCCACCACTGAACAGTTTACTGTTTTCTTTTTACTTTTTGAGACAATCTCACTGAGTTTCTCAGGTTGGCCTTCAACTTACTCTGTTTGATCTTCCTACCTCAGCCTTCCAAGTAGCTGTGAGCCCACCAGACCTGTAAAGCTGTCTTAATTGTAGAAACATTTAACTACATTTTATTGTGTCTCCTGACTTGACTACCTTTTTTTTCACCCCCTCTTTCAAGGCTTTGGTTTGTTCCCTAGGTCCTGCAAATTGTCTCTGTAACTCTGACTGTCTTGGAACTTATTCTAGACTCAGATCAGCTTGCCTCTGCCTCCTGTATGCAGATCAAAGGCGTGCGCCACTGCTGCCCATTAAAAAAAATTTTTTTTTAAGTGCATTGGTGTTTTGCCTGCATGTATGTCTTTATGAGGGTGTCAGGTGCCCTGGAACTGGAGTTATAGACAGTTGTGAACTACCATGTAGGTACTGGAAATTGAATCCAGCTCCATCTTCCCACTGTAGAAACTCTTGACCATTTATTTCTTGAGACTTCCCTGGCTCTCGATGAGAGCAATTTTCTCCTGCTTTTCCTGTCATCCTAGCATTCCTGGAGGGATCAGTCTTGGTTGGGGTCACTTTAATATTTTAAGCTTTAGGATTGCTATTAAAGGCTTTTCCTTCTGGCTGCCCTCTCAACCTCACCATCGCTGATGCAATCCCTGGTACAACTTTAGCCCTTACATGATGTTGGTTCCTGATGTGTATCTTTGCTTTGGTTTGTTCCCTAGGTCCTGCAAATTGTTTCCTCCACTTCTTTGACTTCCTTGCTCTGCCTGTTGCTAAGGCCAGACAGAAATTCACCCTGCCTGCACTCCTATATTCTACCCATTACCAGGATCCCGAATTGTCCCCTGCTGTTATCATGTGCTGATTTTATTCATACCCTCAAATTTTGTCTTGCTTACTGCCCATGAAATCTCATTCCCTATATTATTGCCAGAGCACAGTCCTGCTGCCCTTGTGTGTGAAGTCCTATAAGTACAGGGTGTGTTTCCTAACCGTGGCCTAGGAGGCCTTGCAGATTAGGTTCCTTCTACCTCGGAGCTCCTTTCCAGAAGTTTTGCTGAGCTTTCTGTAGTTCTTGAATGTATCATGTATTTTCACATCTCTTTTTTTCCTTCCTTCTGCCTAGACTGTCTACTCCCTAACCCCATCCTCAGCACTGTCCTGTGGAGTCTTCTTCTCCCTCTACTGCCGTTGGAATCACGTTTGCTTTGGTCTTGGTTGGTCTTTCTGGCCTGCATTTTCTGGAATATGAGACATCTCTTCTGGGTTTGCATACCAGAATCTAGGCTTTAGAGCTACTTCTTAGGCTCATAGCTTAGTTTTCTCATTTATCAGCACTATGTCAGTGGGCAGATTACTTAACTGCACTGTCTAGAGTTTGCTTATTTGTAAACGGACACAATTCTTACTTTATAATAAGCTATTGATACAAATATATTAAAAAGTGACTAGCACTTCAGAGTTAGCTTGTAGTATCATCATGTTAATTTACGTGGTTTCTGTATTTCTCCCTTCTAGACTGTAATGTCTAGCTTACTCATCTCAGTAGTCCCAGAATTTAGCATTGAATCTGGTTCATAATTTACAGCCAGAAAACACTTGGGTGGGTGGATGAGTGGGTGAATATGTGAATGAGGGGGTTAATGAATGAATCCCCAGAGCACATGGCAGACTCTTAATGCTAGTGATGCTGAGCATCTTGTCCTTGTTTGTTGGTCATTTGTGTGTTTTATATTTTTTAAGAGATAGCTATTAAAATTGTTTTGCCTGCACATGTGTCTGTTCACTGTGTACATGCAATGCCCATAGAGGCCAGAAGAGGGCATCAAATTCCCTGGAACTAGAGTTACAGGTGATTAAGTCACTTGTGGGTACAGAGAATTGAACCCAACTCCTGGAAGAGCAGGCAGTGCTCTTAACCACTGAGTTACCTCTCTAGCTCTCTTTTGGCCCAGATTTAAGTTGACACTTTTGTCTTTTTTGGTTTTTGGTTTTTCGAGACAAGGTTTCTCTGTGGCTTTGGAGCCTGTCCTGGAACTCGCTCTGTAGACCAGGCTGGTCTCAAACTCACAGAGATCCGCCTGCCTCTGCCTCCTGAGTGCTGGGATTAAAGGCGTGCACCACCATCGCCCGGCCACTTTTGTGTTTTTATCATTGACTTGTTAAGAATTCTTTATTCTGTATCCTAGCCGCTCCTTTTTTTAAAAAAAAAATATTTATTTATTCATTATTTATAGAATATTCTGTCTGTGTGTATGTCTGCAGGCTAGAAGAGGGCACCAGACCTCATTACAGATGGTTGTGAGCCACGATGTGGTTGCTGGGAATTGAACTCAGGACCTTTGGATGAGCAGGCAATGCTCTTAACCACTGAGCCATCTCTCCAGTAGCACCCCCCCCTTTTGTTTTTGTTTTTTTCTCTGTAACTTTGGTGCCTGTCCTGGAACTAGCTCTTGTAGACCAGGCTGGTCTCAGACTCAGAGATCTGCCTGCCTCTGCCTCCTGAGTGCTGGGGGGTTAAAGGTGTGCGCTACACTACCCATCTATATCCTAGCCCTTTACTGCTTAGATGACATGCAGATTTTTCTAGTTTTTTTTTTTTTTTTTTTTTTTTTTTTTTTTTGAAACACCTGTGCATTCTTTTTAATTCTATGCTTAGGGTTCTGATCCATTTGGAGTTATCTTTTGTATGTAGTGTGAGGTAGGGTCCTGTCTTCATTCTTTTTTTTTTTTTTTCCTTCTTTTTGGTTTTTCGAGACAGGGTTTCTCTGTGGCTTTGGAGCCTGCCCTGGAACTAGCTCTGTAGACCAGGCTGGTCTCGAACTCACAGAGATTCACCTGCCTCTGCCTCCTGAGTGCTGGGATTAAAGGCGTGCGCCGCCATCGCCAGGCTTTAAATATTTATTTTATTATGTATACAATGTTCTGTCTGTATGCCTGCAGGCCAAAAGAGGGCACCAGACCCCATTACAGATGGTTGTGAGCCACCATGTGGTTGCTGGGAATTGAACTCAGGACCTTTGGAAGAGCAGGCAATGCTCTTAACCTCTGAGCCATCTCTCCAGCCCCAACTGAATTTTTTTTTTTTTTTTTGGTACCCTTGTTGAAAACCATTTGGTTAAAAAAAAAAAAAGAATTCATTTCTAGACCCTTAGTTCCTTCCCATAATCTGTAGTTCTTGTACCAGCATTGCACTTTATTATTGACTGCCCTTTTGTAATAAGTTTTGGAACCACAAACTCCAAAACCTTCCATTTTATTGTTGTTTCTTCCTACTTCTCCTTTTCTTTTTCTTTTCTTTTTTTTTTTTTTTGGTTCTGAGGATCAAACTCGAGTCTTCTGCATGCTAAGCATACAGCTGAGTTCTTAGCTTTGACTTTCATCATTTAAAAAAAAAAACATTTGTGTGTATGTGTGTCACATAGATGTGCTATTAGTGAGATTCCACCCATGAACTTTCTAGAAGATGAACCTAGTAGATACTCATTAAATATTTAGAATAACATAACATTTCCTGTATGGTAGTGGTGGGACACCTTTAATCCCAACACTCAAGAGGAAGAGGCAGGCAGATTGCTACAAGTTTGAGGCCTGCCAGGGCTGCATAGTGAGACATCTCTTTTTTTTTTTTTTTAAATTTATCTCCTTTTTAAGGGAGATGCTTTTGAATTGGTCTTGGGGAAAGAACCCTTTAAAGTATATATGTTCTAGTTTTTATAACCTTTTGTTTGTTTGATTGGTTGGTTGGTTGGTTGGTTTGTTTAGAGACAGAGTTTCTTTGTGTAGCCTTGGCTGTCCCGGAACTTTAGCTCTGTAGACCAGGTTAGCCTTGAACTCATGGAGATCATGCTTATCCTCCCAGGAGTGCTGGGACTGGACTAAAAGTTTGCACCACTACCACCCAGCTATAAATGCTCCCCCTTTTTTTCTCTTTTAATGAATTAAAAATGTGGGTCTTGGGCTGATTACATCAACAAGTAGAGCTGGGAATGTCGTTCAGTTTCTAGAGTGCTTACCTAGCATGCACTGAGCCCTAGGCTCCATCCCCAGCCCTGCATACGCCAGAGATGGTGGTACATGCCTGTAATCTCAGTACTCAAGAGGTGAAGGCAAGAGGATCAGGGGTTTAAAGTCACCCTTGGCTACCTGATAATTCAGGGCCAGCCTGGGAATTTAAATAAAAAGATCAGTAAATGATCTTGAAGCTGGCATGCTCCATGTGGAATAAAGGATAGTGTGGAGTTCAGAGCTGGTGTTGAAAGCTTTGGGGACTACACATGGCAAAATGAGGTGACTTTGGCTAATTCATCTTCCTTTTTTGTCTTCACACTTGTCTAGAATCTGCTCCTGTGGGGGTTTTCTGCTTGGTTCTTCAGAGTTCTAGTTGGATGTTTTGTTTGTTCCTCTTTCTTTTGAGACAGTGCCTCTCTGTATGACCCTGTCTCGGGGACTTTCTTTGTAGACTAGGCTGGACTTACTAGAGTGCTGAGGTGAAAGGTATGCACCACTGTGCCTAGGTCTAGTTGGGTTTTGTTGTTGTTTTGGTTTGGTTTGATTTTTCAAGACAAACTTTCTCTGTTTAGCAGTCCTGGCTGTCTGGAACTCCATAGACTATGCCGTCCTCACTGAGATCCACCTGCCTCTGCCTACTGAGTGCTAAGATTAAAGGTGTGCACCACCACAACGGGTATTTCCTTTTAACATGCCAGCTGGTAACCATAGCCAAGGCCTTTCTCTAGCTAGATTTACAGAGAGGTCCTGGGAAACAATTTCTTTGAAGGTTTCTGTCATTTGCTCTGTCATTTTTCAGGATGTCTCTGCTAGTTAGGTCTAGGTCGATTCACTTTGTTGAGGTAGGAAATAATGCTTTGGAAAGTAAGGGAACGTAAGCCCCTCTGGCCTTTGGCATTCAACATAACTTAAGACTGAATTTCTTTAGTTTTGTTTTGTTTTCATAAAAGAGACCAGTCTGTAGAATTTCCTATAACAAAATAAGCCCTCCTCCTTGGTTTTTCCCTTGGAGTTGGATGGCGTGCTACCCCTCTCTATACCTAACCTGAGGCTCCCAGTGACTCATGTCACTGCCATGTTTGTCAGAGTTTGATGAGTGAGCTGTGAGGACACTGGCCCCTGGTAGAAGGTAGGTACAGTGTGCTGTAAGAAGACACCCTCTGGGCTCTACTTTTGACAGCATTGCTGGTTTTTAGGTAGCTCTCTTGTTGCTGTTTGGGCAGTTGCTGAGTTTTCAGAACTCAGGCCCATAGTCTCTGTGTGCCATTCTCAAATTCACAAACACTTGATTGTGATATACTTACTTGATTGCAGACCTAACTTGGCTTGACATATGCAGTATAAAGGTTGTTGTGTTCCATTAAGGATAGTAGAACTGGTCTTAAGTGTGTTTGGGGGAAGCCCAGACTCACTTTAAGGAAAAGGAGGGTCTGTGGAAGTCTCTGCTACTTGAAGGAAGAGTGACTAGTGGGTGGGTAGCCCTCTAGACTGGGTCCTGCTCATCCTTGTTCCTCCTATCATAGGGGGGAGATGAGGATGCATGGGCCAGAAACCCTGTGAGAGCAAACTGGTGTTGAGAGCAGATAGAGTGGGAGTGTCACAGACCTTTTCTCTTAGCACTTGAGCCTGTGGAGGCGTGACAACTAATTTGAATGTTACAGATGGCTAGGAAAGTATGCTTGAGAGAAGATCGTAACATATGATGTGGCTGTGTTCATGGAGAAAGGAAGACTTCTTTTCTTTCTAATGTGGGCAGGCACCCTAGAAAGCCCCTGAGGTCAGAGGTCCCTGGAAGCTGGCAAGCTGCACAGTAACGACTCTGGAGGCCTGTGGATTAGGATTATTAGCAAACTATCAAAGTTTACTGAGACTAAGCAGTTGCCTAAAAAGTGACTTTAAACAGTAGGTGGCAGTTAAGCTAGTGCCCTCCCTAGCAGAGGGACTAAACTTGTCTCGGTAAACTCATGCTCCAAAAGATTCTAATGCTGTGACCCTTTAGTACAGTTCCTCATGTTGTGGTGACCCCCAACCATAAAATTATTTTTGTAGCTACTTCATAACTAATTCTGTTACTGTTATGGATCATAATGTAAAGATCTGTATTTTCCGATGATCTTAGGCAACCCTTATAAAAGGGTTGTTCGGCCCCTAGGTTAGAACCACTGCTTTAGACAGTAAGTACACTCTCTTACATGATGTCCTTCCTGTCTCAGAGCCTTGGTGCACAGTGGCCCCAGTAGTTGTCGTTTTTCCCCCCTTCGGAGATAGGGTTTCTCTGTAGCTTTGGAGCCTGTCCTGGAACTAGCTCTTGTAGACCAGGCTGGCCTTGAACTCAGAGAGATCTGCCTGTCTCTGCCCCCAAGTGCTGGGATTAAAGGTGTGTGCCACCACTGCCCAGCAAACTTTTCTACGTAGGTCTTTAATGTTTTTTTTTTTTTTGTGTGTGTGTGGGTTTTTTTTTGGGGGGGGGTTGGTGCTTTTTTTTTTTTTTTTTTGAGACAGGGCCTCTCCCAGTAGTTGTCTTGTCAGTTCCACCATGCATCCTAGATTTGCAGGAGGCTCTAGGGTTGGGGACTAGAGGCAAGAACTATAGCTGTTGAGTGGTGCTTTATTTTTATTTGATCTATTTTTTCCAGTCAAAAGGAAGAATACACTTGAAGCCCAGTTAGGAAGGGCCTCTGAAGTTATAGGGTCCTCTTCAGGGTGCTGCCCAATTCTCCTTGCGTGTCTGAGTGGCAGGGAATCTATGTAATGGCCATATAGTGTTGCATGGGATCCCTGTGATGTCAGCTCTTCTGTGCCTTGTTTCAGAGCTTGAGATAAACACTCTCATGAGTGCTGGGCCCCTGAGCTTCCCCCAAAAGTGAATTGGTCCTATGTAATGTGTTTCTGATGTTCTGGTGTTCTGGCACAGGTATCAGAAGCAGACAGTGGCCTAGTGTGCCCCCTTTCTCAGGGAGTGTCACTTAACTGTGGGCAGGAGGATGTTAGAGCAGCCATCAGGGTCTAAAAGGTCTGAGGCCAAGGCAGCTGCCAGCACAGCTGGGATGTTTTCTATAGTAGTTAAGTTTCCCTAAAGCTGTGCTAGTAGAGGGCTTAAAACTGTAGGCTTCATAGTTTTGGAGAACAGAAGTCCAAGATCAAATTTTCTCCAGAGGTTCAAGTTGAGAATCCTTCCTTGCATCTGGCATCTGATGTTGGTCTGTAGTCTTTGGATGCCAGTCAGGCGGCACTTTCCCGGTGTCTCCATATGTGTTCCTACTGTACATGTCTGCCTATGTCCAAGTTTCCCCCTTTCAAAAAGTTACCTGTCATAAAATTTGAGCTTACTTGACTTGCTCTCCTTTAACCTAGTTGTCCTGAATCCCATCTCTGCGGTACCAAGATTGCCAGCTTAAGCATCTCTTGCTTGGGTATGCAGCTCAACCTGAAGCTCTCTCCTAGGTGCTTGACTATTCCTGAAGCCTCCTATTTCATTTGTTCCATCTATTCTCCACCAGAACCGGGTGGTGGGTCGGCCTAAAGGCAAGTTGGGCCCAGCCTCAGCGGTGAAGTTGGCTGCCAACCGAACAACAGCAGGAGCTCGCAGGCGCCGGACGCGATGCCGCAAGTGCGAGGCCTGCCTGCGGACGGAGTGCGGAGAGTGTCACTTTTGCAAGGACATGAAGAAATTCGGAGGCCCCGGGCGCATGAAGCAGAGCTGCATCATGCGGCAGTGCATCGCGGTGAGTGCATGGGATGCATGGGTAGGGGCTCTTGCAGGATGCTGGGCTTCCCTGTGTAGTGAGGAGGCAAGCAGGCTTGCTTTTCGTCTAGCCCGGCTCCCACACGGCTAGCTTAGCCCCGGAAAAAATAACATAGAAACTGTATTCTTTTAAACACTGCTTGGCCCATTAGTTTCAGCCTCTTATTGGCTAATTCTCACATCTTGCTTTAAGCCATATTTAGTAATCTGTGTAGCACCGCGAGGTGGTGGCTTACTGGGGAAAGATTCAGCATGTCTGACCTGGCGGCTGCCTCCATGGCATCTGCCTCACTGCCTTCTTCCTCCCAGCATTCTGTTCTGTCTACTCTGCCCACCTAATTTTCTGCCCTATTAAAAGGCCAAGGCTGTCTCTTTATTAACCAATGAAAGTAACACATAGACAGAAAACCCTCCTCCATCATCTCTGCTTCATGCTTGCTGGTCTGTCTTGCCCTAAAGGAGCTCCTTGTGGGATATAAGGGGTTTTAGGTGATGCTCTTCTCAGCTACCCTTGGTTGTACCGGGGTAGGGTAGCCTTGCCATGTGTCAGGCTCCTGTTTGTCAACTGGTGAAATGGCTGAGTACTTTATTAAAGAGGTCTGGGGAGCCTGTCTTGACATAAATCCTGTTGCCAGCGTTTATGGTACATACAGTTCGGGAGGTCGGTTTTGTCCAAGAGGAGGAGGAATGAGACATGGCATGGGGATCCTGGCCCATGGAGAACTTGGCCAGCCTCTCATACATCTCACACTTCTTTGGCAACCTGACACAGTCCTAGAGTTCAATTTTAGTTCCCTCCACCACACACTCTCAGAATTTGCCTTCCCTGAGCGCCACTCCCTGGGGGCCCAGTGGTCTTCCTCCCGCCCCATTAAAAAGCTAGCTTAGCTGGAGTAACCAGATTCCTCAACCCTGGTGAACTGGTCCCTAAGACCAGCATGATATTAGGTTAGTGAGCGTTTTCTCCCTGAATGCTGCTGCTCCCACTCCCAGGTCCTGGGCACCTTCCCCTTTTCCCTACGCTCCCACTGGCATATGAGCACACTTCCTAAAAACCACAACATTTTCAGTTTCTAAGAGTTGCACCACTGTAGATAGCATGTGTGTGTGAACGTGGACAGTGTCATTTTATGAGTAGTTTATTTTACTTAGAATAATATGCTCAAAGATAGAGTTGTCATGCATGACAGAATTGTTTTAATTTAAAAGTTTTGTATGTTTGAGCCAGGTGATGGTGGCACACATCTAGCACCAAGAAGCAGAGAGGCAGGTGGATCTCTGAGGTTGAGGACAGCCTGGTTTACAGAGTGAGTTCTAGGATAGGCTCCAAAGCTACACAGAGAAACCCTGTCTTGACCCCACTCCCCCCCCCCAAAAAAAAAGAAAATTTGTATGTCTGTTTATTGTGCCGTGTGTTGCTTTGTAGCTCTACTGGCATCAAACTCTGACAGTCCTCTTGCACCAGCCTCCCACATGCTGGGATGGGTGTGTGCTACCACACCTGGCTCAGAAATTTGTTAATGTTGAGTAATAATGGATTTATGCATGATTATATTAGATGTATATCATACCTTTTTCGATTTTTCTTTTCTGAGTGTGACTATATGAGTTGTTTCTACCTCTTGCCTCTTGTGAATAACATTGCAATAAACATGAATACTTTTTTTTTGTTTTTTTGTTTTTTTCCTCGAGACAGGGTTTCTCTGTGATTTTGGAGCCTGTCCTGGAACTAGCTCTTGTAGACCAGGCTGGTCTCGATCCACCTGCCTCTGCCTCCCGAGGGCTGGGATTAAAGGCGTGCGCCACCACCGCCCGGCTGAATACTTTTTTAAAAATATTTATTTATTTATTTATTATGTAATACAATATTCTGTCTGTGTGTATGCCTGCAGGCTAAATGTGGGTCCCAGACCCCATTATAGGTGGTTGCTGGGAATTGAACTCAGGACCTTTGGAAGAGCAGGCAATGCTCTTAACCTCTGAGCCATCTCTCCAGCCCCAAACATGAATACTTTGAACACCTTTTCTGTCCTCTGGGCAGAAGTGGAACTGTTGGATCATAATTCTGTTTTTATTCTTTGAGTAATTTCCACAGTGGTGATACAATTTCACATTGCACGAGAAGTACAGAGATTCCATTTCTCTACATCTTAGGCCATATTATTTTCTTGCTTTAATAGTATTTCCCCTAATAATGATTGATGTTGAACACCTTTTTTATTTTATTTGTTTATTAATTATGTATACAATATTCTGTCTGTGTGTGTGCCTGCAGGCCAGAAAAGGGCACCAGACCCCATTACAGATGGTTGTGAGCCACCATGTGGTTGCTGGGAATTGAACTCAGGACCCATGGAAGAGCAGGCAATGCTCTTAACCTCTGAGCCATCTCTCCAGCCCCCTGTTGAACACCTTTTTATGTACACATTAGCCATTTGTTTTGTTTTTTTTTAATATTTATTTATTTATTATGTATAAAATATTCTGTCTGTGTGTATGCCTGAAGGCCAGAAGAGGGCACCAGACCCCCTTACAGATGGTTGTGAGCCACCATGTGGTTGCTGGGAATTGAACTCAGCAGGACCTTTGGAAAAGCAGGCAATGCTCTTAACCACTCATCTCTCCAGCCCCACATTAGCCATTTGTATATCTTCTTTCAAGACCTTTGCCCATCTTTAAGTTAATTTTTTTTTTGGTCTTTTCATGAGTTGTAGAAGTTCTTTATATATTCTGCATATTATTCCTCAAAATCAAATGCAAGTTCTTTTGTTGTTGTTGTTTGTTTTAGATTTATTTACTTTTGTCTCGTATGCATGACTCTTGCCAGCATGTATATACACCATATGCATGCATTGTGTAGTGTTTATACTGTGTGTATGTGTGTGTCTGTGCACCACTGTATATGCTTGATGAAAGAAGTATCAGGTCCCCTGGGACTGGAGTTACAGGCAGTTGTGAACCACCAAATAAACAGGTGCCAGGAACTGAACCTGTATCATACCTTTAATTAATCTTAGCACTCAGGAGACAGGCAGATCTTTTGAGTTCCAGGCCAGCCAGGTCTACTTAGAGTTCCAGGCCAGTCAGAACTATATAGAGACACCCTTCTTAGGGGGTGTGGGGAGGAAGCCTTTGTGAAATAACAGAAGGTTGTGGAATGAGGAGATGTTGGCCGCCTTGGTATTTGGGAAAACAAATAAAAACAAAAACCAAAAAACAGCTCGCTGAAACCCAAGGAAATGTGTTCCAGCATTATCTGAAGCAGCAAAGGCTGGTTTTTGGAGGACAAGAAAAGGCAGAAAGGACCCTGATGAGGTGAACAAGGTCAGGGAAACTGCACAGGAAACTGTCAACCTTGGAGGGGGTTAGGGCACCATCTAAAACAAGGAGTTCAGCCATGTATGTCATCAGTAGAATAGGGGATGTCTTGGTGGAAACAGCCCATGGAAGCAAAAGGAAGGTCTGAGGGTAAAGACTGATTCTGAGGCACCAGAGGCGAAGCGACTTGCATGGAGATGAGCTTGGGAAGCAGCAGTGTCTGTGTGAGAAGCCACATAGAGACAGGGAGCCTAAGGAGGTAGACTTTATACATCAAGAGAAGAAGGGCTGGAAAAGGGGGCAAGCATATGGATCACAGGCAGTTAAAGGGGAAGGGTTAAAGGAAGGCTAACCCTCAGAGGTTTGAGGCAGGAGGAGAAGTGTGAAGCCAGCCTGTTCTGAATTCAGCAGTTGCCAAATCAGTCTGGACTATAGAATGCAGTGTCTTTGGGGAGAAAATGGTACTTCCCGTGTGTACTGGGCATTAATTAGCACAAAAAGACTGAAGATCTATTTGCCTTGGCCCCTGATCTCACTTTGTATCATCATGTATAATAGCAATTCTCAAATCATATGATCTTAAGAAATTATAAAGACCCCAGAAAACTATTGCTTATCTGCTATTTGTTTACTAGTATTATATTGGAAAATACAATTGCGAAATAATAAATGTTTTAAGTTCATTTTAAATTAAGCATATTCACAAATGACACGTTTTTATGAGAGCTACTTCTATTTTCAAAAATAAAATAATTAGGGAAAAGAATGACACTATTGGGCTGGAGAGATGGCTCAGTGGTTAAGAGCATTGCCTGCTCTTCCAAAGGTCCTGAGTTCAATTCCCAGCAACCACATGGTGGCTTACAACCATCTGTAAAAGAGGTCTGGTGTCCTCTTCTGGCCTTCAGGCATACACACAGACAGCACATTGTATACATAATAAATAAATAAATATTAAAAAAAAAAAAAGAATGACACTATTGCATGTTTCTATACATCTCTTGTATCTGGCTCATTGTGGCTTTTATTTTCATATCTGCTTCTTCTATATACCACCTGTTATATTTTCTTTTGGGTGGAGGATTAAGAAAATTCAGCCTCCAACAGGTAGTTGAACAAGGGAGGAACATAACTTCAAGCCTTCAGAATCCCATAGGTGGCACCTTTTATTTATTGTTTAGTTTGTTTATTTATTTATTTATTTTTTTTTTGAGACAGGGTTTCTTTGTATAGCCTTGGCTGTCCTGGAATTAGCTCTGATCTCGAACTCACAGCAAACTTCCTGCCTCTGCTTCCTCAGTGTTGGGACTAAAGGCATGGGCCCCTACTACCCTTCGGCAGCTTCTTTAAGTTAATTGCAAAATGGAATCTGAAACTGTATCAGTCAGATTTTTATACTGTTACACAAAAAGTTGTCTTGCCCTCATTCCGCAGTTATGTTGTAACATTACACACTGTCTTTTGAGGCCGAGTTTCCCAAGGATTGCAGCATACTCTGAACATACACAAATGAATCACATTTGATAGTAAATGTTGCCATCATTCTGATAAGAAAACCTGTTCTTGGCCATGGAACAAGGTGAAGGAAAACCTCATTTGTTTTTAGATTCTTGAATTTTGTCATTTGTCCCAATTGACAGTTTGTTTTCTTTTTGTAAATGACAGGATTATGTAGGTCTTTAAGAAAATGTAACAGCAGCTAATGGTTTTTCTACTTTTTAAAATAAAAATTATGTTCTAAGGCAGACATGGTAGCTCACACCAGTCATCCCAGTAAAGGGGAGGATGAAGCAGGTAGGTCATAAGTTTCCAGTTAGCCTGGGCTGCAGGGTAACTCTAGATAGTGAAAACCCTGACGATAGATGGATGGATGGATGGATGCGTGGGTGGATGAACAAAATGATGTTCTGTGGAGAACTTGGTCAGTTGAGCTCACACATTAGTCACATGTACGTTTCCTGTAATAACAGTCCCTCAGCATGGGGAAGTACTTTGTGCATACTTCCTGTGTGAAAAGGATGTGTGTTCAAGGGTTGAGGTTTTCATGAAGTTAATAATCAAAGGCATGAAGTGGAATTGGTGATCTTCAAGTGTGCATGTGGTCCTGAGTGACTGGTTGCCTGGATGACAGGATCTGGCCTCTAGTCCTGAGGACTCCCAACAGTTTCACCCACTCATGCTTTTGAACCATTACTTCAGAAGGTAAAGCATGTCTTGCCCTTATTCAAGATAGGTATGACCCCACATTCCCCTTTTGAGGTCTTGGAAACAGAGGCATGTGGATTATGCCCTGATACCAATGGTAAGATGAACTTCAGCCCCTCTGTGGACATACTTCTTTCTGATCTTTTCCAAGTGGGAAGCCTTGTCTGACACTTAAATTTGTGTATATAAACAGAATGTGTTCTTCATGTTGTCTGTCTGCTTCCACCAAAAGATCAGGGTGCCAGAGATTTTGATCTGTCTTGTTTTTTGTAATATTCTTAGTTCTTGTAGATTACCTGGCACATAGAGGTACTAATAATATGTAAACAGGTAAATAAATTCGCTTGGATCAGCTTTCTGATTCATGAAAGGCCTAGGAGAACTTTTGCCTAGTCTCCACTAGGGTCTGTCTTCACTCCCTGCTGACTTCAGTGTTTCTTGGGTCCTCAGCCAGTGCTGCCCCACACTGCTGTGTGCCTTGTGTGTGGCGAGGCAGGGAAGGAGGACACAGTGGAAGAGGAAGAAGGCAAGTTTAACCTCATGCTTATGGAGTGCTCCATCTGCAATGAGATCATCCACCCTGGATGCCTTAAGGTAAGCTCTAAGGGCCCTGAACACCCCCTGCCCTCTCCCCATGCTTTAGGGCCCAATGGTTATGATGTGGCAGCTAGATGCCCTCCCTAGAGACTGCTGCTTAGGTCGTGAGGATATACAGGTGTCATGCTGAATTCCTAGAAGACCCTCACTTCTAGGGCATTCTGTGTTAGGTGATAAGTCCAGGACAGGAAGAGTTTCGGGCAGTATCCTAAGTGAATAAATTCAATTTATTCAGAATAACCAGTACCTCAGAACTCCAGCAGGATCCAAAGTATCTCAGCAGATAGAAATTAAGGATCCTGACTTCTGTCTTTTGAGAGAAAAGGGCCTGAGCCAAGGAGGCCAGGTGGTGTGGTTTCTCACCTGTGCCTCTGCACCAGGAACCGGTTCCTGTGACAGGACTGCCTTCTGGGTGACCTTTGTGCCTGCCTGGCTCAGGCGGCTGGTTCCACCTTGGAAAGGAAGAAACCACTCCATGCTGGTACATGTCTCTATCCCAGAATGCATCCATATCTGTGGGCTGTAAGGGATGAGGGCCTTTGTTTTTGGCCCTTATTCCCTCATCACACCTACCTGATAGCTTTGGAAGCCAGCCTCTCCTGGTAGTTACTGCTTCTCTTTTTCTCCTGTGCTCAGCAAAAGTAAATAACACAATCACATGGTAGAGCCTTTCTTTTGGCTAGACACAAGATCGGGGAGGGGTGTGAATGCTGAGGCAGACCTTGTATCCTTGTGGACCCTCTTGGCACTGTTCCCTGCCTACTGAGTCTTATTCTGTCCTTTCAGATTAAGGAGTCAGAGGGTGTGGTCAACGATGAGCTTCCCAATTGCTGGGAGTGTCCGAAGTGTAATCACGCTGGCAAGACCGGGAAAGTGAGTGCGGACTCCAAGTCCCTGGTTGGGTCGGGTTGGCAGAAAGGGACGGGCTGGGCCTTGCCAGGCCTATCCCCAGTTGTCAGTCAGGTGGGGTGCGGTGGGCTGCGAGAGGAAGAGCAAGTTCAAAGATATACAGTTGGATTGTTGTTCTCTCTTTTTGGCCTACAACAAGCAAAAGCGTGGCCCTGGCTTTAAGTATGCCTCCAACCTGCCTGGCTCCTTGCTCAAGGAGCAGAAGATGAACCGGGACAACAAGGAAGGGCAGGAGCCTGCCAAGCGGAGGAGTGAGTGTGAAGAGGCTCCCCGACGCAGATCAGATGAGCACCCTAAAAAGGTGCCTGCAGATAGCATCCTACGCCGAAAGTCTGATGATGTGCACCTAAGAAGGAAACGGAAATATGAGAAGCCCCAAGAGCTGAGTGGACGCAAGCGAGTACGAACTGGGAAGCCCTGGGCAGCAGCAGAAGGGTGGTGTGGCTGTTCTTGAGTATGGGGTGGAGGGGGGAGGACCAGGGAAGGTTAATGGGTAGAACTCGGGATCCTGGCCTCTTAAGAGCTGCCCTAAGCAGGTCACCCAAATCCTGAGAGCCTGGCCCAAAAGAAAGAAACAAGCAAAGTCACTCCTCTTCCCACCCCCTTTAGGCCTCGACGCTTCAAACGTCCCCCGGTTCTTCCTCTCACCTCTCGCCGAGGCCCCCTCTAGGCAGCAGTCTCAGCCCTTGGTGGAGATCCAGTCTCACTTACTTCCAGCAGCAGGTGCTCCCACGCCCCGCCCTCCCGAGGCCCTGGGGACTTGCAAGTCCAGGCTGTTCTCCTCTCCACCCCTCAGAACCCCTGGTCCATTGCTACAGATGCTCCTGTGGCCTGGGCTCAAATCGGCAGTGGGCCAGCTCTGTGAGGTTGAGAAGTCTCTGGTTGGGGAAGCTGCAGCTGGGAAGATCCTGGTGACCCTGCTCTGCTAATGGGCCTTGCCTTTAGTAGCCACAAGGTGGTGTCTGGAGAAGCTCCTGGCAGGGCTTGGCCAGGGATGCCTCCTGCCTGCTCTCCAGCTGCCCTCGGCTTCCTTAGTAGTAGCTGCTGTTAATGAGCAACTGCTGTCTCTGGTCTGTCTCAGGTGGGAGGTCAGTTGGGTGGGAGCAGTTGACTGTCCTCCTTCATTTCTACTATTCTCTGGGAAGTCAGCAGGCAGAACTATCTATGCTGTCTGTTAGTAAGATATGAAGGACATGGCTTTGTGGGGAAGATGTCCTAGCCCTTGCTGAAGAGACCGGGCTCACAGTGTGGTGGGGTATAAAGGGGATGATGTTCCTCCAGTCCAGGAGCAAGGAGCAAACTCTGTATCCTTTCTTCCTTATGGCAGCTAAAACCTGGCAAAGAAGATAAGCTTTTCAGGAAAAAGGTACCATCTTCCCCCTCCCTCATGAACCTGCAGACCACTTTTCAGCTTTCAGAGCTGTAGGCAACACCCCAATGGCCCTTGTGTATCCCATGATTAAGTTGAAAAGTCTGGGGTGGGCGCTATCTCAAACTTCATGGGTTATCACAGGCCACCCATCCTTACCCTTCCCTCTCTCCTGCAGCGGCGGTCCTGGAAGAACGCTGAGGATCGGTTGGCACTGGCCAACAAACCCCTTCGGCGCTTCAAGCAGGAACCAGAGGACGATCTGCCTGAGGCACCTCCTAAGGCCCGGGAGAGTGACCAGTCACGATCCAGCTCACCCACCGCTGGACCCAGCACTGAAGGGGCTGAAGGCCCAGAAGAGAAGAAAAAGGTGAAGATGCGCCGGAAACGGCGGCTTCCCAACAAGGAGCTGAGCAAAGAGCTAAGCAAGGAGCTCAATCACGAGATCCAAAAGACAGAGAGTACCTTGGCCCACGAGACCCACCAGCCCATCAAGTCAGAGCCCGAAAGTGAGAACGAGGAGCCAAAGAGGCCCCTAAGCCACTGCGAGCGCCCCCACCGCTTCAGCAAGGGGCTCAACGGCACCCCTCGGGAGCTACGGCACCCACTGGGACCTGGCCTTCGCAGCCCACCTCGTGTTACGTCCCGGCCCCCACCCTCTGCGTCCCCACCTAAGTGCATCCAGATGGAGCGTCATGTGATCCGGCCGCCACCCATCAGCCCTCCACCTGACTCGCTGCCCCTTGACGATGGAGCAGCCCATGTCATGCACAGGGAGGAGTGGATGGCAGTCTTCAGCTACCTCAGCCACCAAGACCTGTGTGTCTGCATGCGGGTCTGCAGAACCTGGAACCGCTGGTGAGGGACAGCCCTGTGTAGGTGGGGCTTACGTTGTGGTTCAGGATAGTCCATGGCAGCATATATTGCTTGAGTTGCTTCTAGAGATTAGTTAGTTTCCTATTAAAGATGTAGTCTCAGGAAGGGAGGTACCCATTTGCTTTGCTTTTCTTCTTCTTCTTTTTTTTTTTTTTTTTTTTTTTTTTGTTTTTTTTTTTTTTTTTTTTTT
>NW_026067935.1:7903052-7927483 GCF_014885135.2 Alexandromys fortis
AAAATATTTTATTTATTTATTTATTATGTATACAGTGTTCTATCTGCGTGTATGCCTGCAGGCCAGAAGAGGGCACCAGACCCCATTACAGATGGTTGTGAGCCACCATGTGGTTGCTGGGAATTGAACTCAGGACCTTTGGAAGAGCAGGCAATTCTCTTAACCACTGAGCCATCTCTCCAGCCCTGCCCTCTCCTTTTTTAAAATTTTTTATGATTTATTTATCTTTATGTGCATTGGTGTGAAGGTGTCAGATCCCCTGGAGCTGGATTTTCAGACATAAGCTGCCATGTGGGTGCTGGGAATTGAACCCTGGTCCTCTGGAAGAGCAGTCAGTGCTCTTAACCGCTGAGCCATTTCGCCAACCCCCATAGACTGTATTTCTGTCTGTGTTGCCATGTCTTGTATGTGCCCCTTATGAACTTCCTATTAAGGAGCCTGTTAGAAGTGAAATCTCTACAGATAGTTCACTGTTTATGTTTGTCAAATGCTGCAGAATTCTCATTCCTTCCATTGTTCTTTGGCTAGAGTTGGTCCTGAAAGATTTGGACCTTTGTTACACTTACAGTAAGGTGGACAGTAGTAAGGCCACTTGAAAAAAAAAATAACCCCATAAGTAAAAGAGAGAAAGTCACTCTTCCTCAAGAAATGGATACCCTCACCTCACTAAAATGCATTTTGACTCAGTTGCATTATGTTCTGTTAGGACTCCCATTCCATAGTTTACCGGTCTTTACATCCATATCCACACCAGCTGGGGTGGGAAGTTTAGACAGTGTGGGATCATTCTGTGCCTAGGGTGCTCAGAAGGTAATTCCTCCTTGCTGTGAAGGTTTGGTAGCAGGGACTGTGCCACTAACAGGGAAAGAACGGTGCTGATGTGAGTGAGCCTTGAGATTTAAGGGTTGTAGAGCTGCTGGCATCTGGTTCTAAGCACTTATAATAATATATCTTTCCTATGTTCTGGTTGTTACGGATGTGCAGTGCAGTTCAGGAATGTGTGGGAGTGTATGTGTAGATCCTGCTACGTTTTAATTTTCTATAATAACACACTGAGATCATCTTTTTATCTCAGTACACATTTCTCTCTTTCTTGAGAATGTATCATAGCCCAAAATACCCAGAAGATGGAGGCAGTAATGATCTAAATTTCAGTGCTTTACTACACTGCATGTTCAAGGCCATTCCGGGGCACACGAGAACCTATCACAAAACAAAAAGTTAAGCCATGTCTCTATACCTAATCTCTTCTTGTTTCATACTGACCTCCTATTAGTGTAACTGAATTCATGATAAATTAAGTGCCACATGATGCCCATGATCATCTGACTGGAGGATCTGGCACCCAGTTGTCATCCTAGACATATATATCAGGTGCTCAGGCAGATCTGGCCTTTCTCTGGTCCATACCCCCTTGGGCAATCCCTAGACCTGATCTCTTGTCCAGGTTTTATATCTACATGCTGCTAAATAGTGGGCACGTGCTGCCATTTGTGTTAAGATTATGTCTGTATACAACATAAGGATTCATTGCTGTTCTATCCTCATGTTACTGTGACTCCACTTGTTTTAAGTTGGTAATATTGACCTTATGATCTTGTACATTTTGGTCACTAATTAAGCCATAATGTATTGTGAGTACACTTCTTATTCTGCATGACTTTTTTTTAATTTTAAATGGATATTTTATTTTTTTTCCACTTTATTTATTTATTTATTAAAGATTTCCGCCTCCTCCCCACCACCGCCTCCCATATCCCTCCCCCTCCCCTAATCAAGTCCCCCTCCCTCGTCAGCCCAAAGAGCAATCAGGGTTCCCTGCCCTGTGGGAAGTCCAAGGACCACCCACCTCCATCCAGGTCTAGTAAGGTGAGCATCCAAACTGCCTAGGCTCCCACAAAACCAGTACGTGCAGTAGGATCAAAAACCCATTGCCATTGTTCTTGAGTTCTCAGTAGTCCTCCTTGTCCACTATGTTCAGCGAGACCGGTTTTATCCCATGCTTTTTCAGACCCAGGCCAGCTGGCCTTGGTGAGTTCCCGATAGAACATCCCCATTGTCTCAGTGTGTGGGTGCACCCCTCGCGGTCCTGAGTTCCTTGCTTGTGCTCTCTCTCCTTCTGCTCCTGATTTGGACCTTGAGATTTCAGTCCGGTGCTCCTATGTGGGTCTCTGTCTCTGTCTCCTTTCATCGCCTGATGAAGGTTAATATTCAGGAGGATGCCTATATGTTTTTCTTTGGGTTCTCCTTCTTAATTAGCTTCTCTACGATCACGAATTATAGGCTCAATGTCCTTTATTTTTGGCTCGAAGCCAAATATGAGTGAGTACATCCCATGTTCCTCTTTGTGGGTCTGGCTTACTTCACTCAGGATAGTGTTTTCTATTTCCATCCATTTGTATTCTGCATGACTTTTGCTAATTAATAATTGTCTTTCTGGTTTTATTTAGCTCTAAAGCAAACTGTACAGCAAAACTGAATATTCCCTTACAAACTTAACTAGTCACACATCCAGTTGTTTCTACAGGACAGTACTTTCATACCTGGCCTCTTTTTTTTTTTTCTTCTTCCCTTCCTTTTCCCTTCTCTTCTGTCAGAATTCGTGTTCCCATCTGAATTTGCTGTCTTTACTGCTACACTGCTGCTATTTAGGGACCTCACCTACCACCATCTTGTTCTTGTTTTCGATGTCTTCCTTCCTGGGTTCCATATTGTCCTTGTCAGCCTCTTGTTGGGTGAAGTACATGAAACATTTTGTGTGTATTCACTATTAGTTGATTGTTAGTTGAGTATAAACCCCTACTTTGTAAGCCATGTTGTTTCAGAAAATGAAAGATTTTCTCCCCTGGCTTCCAACTTCCAGATGTAGGAAGTGAAAATAAATTTAGTATTTTATCCATTAATGATCTTTCCTCCCAGTTTTGTAGAAGTTGTCTTTGTCTCTAATTGTGTGTGTGTGTGTGTGTGTGTGTGTGTGTGAGAGAGAGAGAGAGAGAGAGAGAGAGAGAGAGAGAGAGAGAGAGAGAGAGAGAGAAAACGTTGGGTCCCCTTGAGCTGTGGAGGTGAGTCACCAGGGCCGATGTAAAAACAGTACACACACATACACACTCTTAATTGCTGAGCCTTCTCTCCTCCAACACTTCAATTATTTGTGTGTGTATGTATGTGTGACATCAGGGAAAGTTATTAAATCTAGCATCATGAAGACTTTTCTCCTGTTTTTGCGTATGCTACATGATGGTGGTAGATTCATTTTCATTCTTTTGCACGTAGGCACATAATTTTCCCAGCACCATTTGTTGAAAAGACTATTTCCTCATTGAAATGTACTTGATGCGCTTGTCAAAAATCATTTGAGGACCCACAAAATGGCACATACTGCAAGCCTGGGGACTCATTTGATCCTCAGGCTCCATATGCTAGGACCAGAGAACTGATTCTCACAAGTGCACCACACACAGAGACACTTTTTAAAATATTTAAACTAATTTAACCTGCCAGAAGTGGTGGTGCACACCTTTAATTCTAGCACTTCTGAATTTGAGGCTATGCGGTCTATAGTGTTTCAGGATTGCCAGGGCTTTGTAGAGAGATCGTGTCTCCAATAAAATAATAATTATAATTCCATTACATGACTTATAATTATGTGATAATTATATATTTTACATGTTGTATATTAATATAAAATTGTTATTATGTGAGATTAACTTAACCACTTAACAGAATTTTTTGCCCTGATCCCCTATTCTCTTGGTTGAATCTTGGGGTTGGTATCACAATTTGGGATCTTCTAACTTTTCAGACTACTTGGAGTCCATTGCTAATTTTTGCAAAACCACTGGGATTTCACTTCATTGACAGTGGTAATATCCTAATATTTTAAGTTGTTTATAACTTTTTAAATTTATTTTGGTAGGTTTTTTTTATCATTTTCAATAGACAAGTCTTATTCTTCCTTTTAGGTAGGTGCTATTATTTTAGAAATGGAACTGGGTTTTGTGAATTTATTTTCTTTTCTTTTGGATTTTCAAGACAGGGTTTCTCTGTGTAGCTTTGGAGCGTGTCCTGGAACTAGCTCTGAAGACTTTGAACTCACAGAGATCCGCCTGCCTGTGCCTACCAAGTACTGGGATTAAAGGTGTGAGCCACCACCATACCACTCAAATTAGAATTTTCTCACCCAAATGTTTTTCTGACTTTCCTAAAATATTTTAAATAAAAAAAGGGTTTTTTTATTGTTTTGATAGTTGGACTCTTTTTTTTTTTTTAATATTTATTATGTGTACAGCATTCCTTCCATGTGTGCCCGCAGGCCAGTAGGGGGTGCCAGGTTTCATTACAGATGGCTGTAAGCCACCATGTGGTTGCTGGGAATTGAACTCAGGACCTCTGGAAGAGCAGTCAGTGCTCTTAACCTCTGAGCCATCTCTCCAGCCCAAGTTGGACTCTTTAAATACTTCACTTTCCCGAATTTTACTTTTTTAAAATAAACTTCATGTTTATTAAAAACTGTACCTTTTTTTTTCTGTTAACCTTTTCATTCTTTACTGTTTAAAAAAAAATAATAGCCAAGTAAAACCGTCTTTAATTTATTGTGAGTAGGGTTTCTCTTCCAATTTCATATTTTGAATTCTTTGTTAGGTTTATTTGTTGTATACATGTATGTTATGTGCATCGTGTGTATGCCTAATGCCTGAAGAAGTTAAAAAAAATCCTTTGAAAGTGGTGTTGTAGATGGCTGTGTGTTCTTGGCACTTAACCTTGGTCCTCTTAACCACTGAGCCATCGCCACAGCCCCCATTTTATAATGTAAACATTTCAGATATATAAAAGAATAGCAAACAGTATGGTGAACATACCTGTTTGTATTAGTCATTTATAAGTGAGACCTCGTAGATGTTTCCCTAGGATGAGATTCCTATTTACAGCCCGCCAGTGGTGGCACAAGCCTTTAATCCCAGCACTTGGGAGGCAGAGGCAGAGGCAGGCGGATCTCTGAGTTCGAGACCAGCCTGGTCTACAAAGCTAGTTCCAGGACAGGCTCCAAAACCACAGAGAAACCCTGTCTCAAAAAAAAAGAAAGAAAAAGAATCCTATTTACATTACTGTAATAGTGCTGCTGTCACACCTACATTAAGGATTGAAAAGAACCAGAGTACTTTTTTTTTTTTAAAGACATTTATTATGTGTTCTGCCTCCATGTTGCTTGCATGCCAGAAGAGGGCAGCATAGATGGTTGTGAGCTATAATGTGGTTTCCGGGGAATTGAACTCAGGTCCTCTGGAAGAGCAGTCAGTGCTCTGAACCATCTCTCCAGGCCGCCCCTCCCCCCCAGTACCTTTTACTCTCCAGTGAGACTGCAGATGAGAAAACGGACAAAAAAGATGTTTCTAACTATAACCTCTCTGTCTTTCCAAGAGCCCGTTACTCTTTCTAATTTTCCCTTCAGATGTTCCCCTAAGATGCAGAGGTTATTGCGGGGGGGGGGGGGGATTCTGTAAGTTTTTTCATTTTTCACTGCGACATAAGAGGCCCCATGTTGACTAGCCCCTTTCCCCTTATCAATGATCCTTGATAAGGAATCAGGAATAAATCACTTGCTTATCACATAACAAGGCCCTGCCTGGATTCTATCCCAAGACCACAAACACAGAATTCCACAGTTGCTTTTAGAAGACAAGAGAAACTTACAACCATTGGCTTCTAAAACGTCTTCTATTCCTTATATTACATGAAGTTCATGGTATTATTTGGCTTGTTCTCCATCCAATTTTTTGTTTCCTGTGAATTCCAGGTTAAGGTCATAAATTTGATTAAGTTAAACCTTTTTTGGTTAAAAAAAATTCCCTGTAATAATTGCACTTTGTCTCCCTGCTATGAAAAAACAATTGTGATGGTCTCTGGGTGAGTTCAATGGCATGGAAATGGTTACAGAGTAAATCTACAGGACAGAATGGCTCCCTCTTGTTTCCCTACCATCCTAGGAACCTTTTGAGGTTGTACATAGACCCTTCCAACAAAATTCTCCTTTTAACAAAGCTGTTATGTTCATTTCTATCTCTGGAGCATATCTCATTGCCCTCAAGCTCCTGCACTGCTGTCTCACTCTGTCACCAACTCTGGGGGAGGAGGGATTCTCTGAAACAATCTTTCACATCTAGATAGTGGAGCCTGACAGCCCTGTCTCTTGACACCTCAAAGCAGTTCTCACCCAGAGGACTTTGCTATCCAGCTGGCACACTGCTATGACTTGAGGCCATTAGGTGCACATGCTTGTCTTGGCACTTACCTTTCTACACCAGTGTGACTAGCATTTCAGATGCCTCCTTTTCCAAGTTGACTTTGAGCAGGCAGCATTGGCCTTTTTGGTGAATCACTTTCAGCTCTTAATTTAAACAGCACCTGGAGGTTAAAGACTCCTATCTAGGAAACTGGAAGGGAAGGATCTTTCTATGCGAGTTTCTTGATCCTTTTTTTTTGAATATTTTATATATTTATTTATTATGCATACAATATTCTGTCTGTGTGTATGTATGTCTGCAGGCCAGAAGAGGGCACCAGACCTCATTACAGATGGTTGTGAGCTACCATGTGGTTGCCGGGAATTGAACTCAGGACCTTTGGAAGAGCAGGCAATGCTCTTAACCACTGAGCCATTTCTCCAGTCCCTCTTGATCCTTCTTGTGCATTAAACTTCTTTACAGTCTGGTATCTCACACAGACAGGCAGTACGCTGCTGGTAGATGATACCTAACAGCCTATAGCCATCCAGCTTTGATTGAAAGTAACGAGGATAAATTAATACCATAAAGACCCTGTTCACTATGGGGCTTCATGACCTAGCGAGAAAACAAATGTAACAGTATGGAAAATGTGCTTTTATACCAGCAAAACCCCTATCCTCTATAAAGTGAATCAAACTCTGAACTGCAAGGGAATGACTTTTTAAAATAATTGTGAATGTGCATCATCCTTAGCATCTTTGCTTTTATATAAGCAGATTAACAGAGCCAGGTATGGGAGTGCACATCTTTAATACCAGTATTGGTAGGCAAAGGCAGATCTTGTGATTTTTGAGGCCAGCCTGGTCTACAAAGCCAGTTCTAGACCAGCCAGGGCTATGTAATAGAAAAATAGCAAGCAGTAATATATTGGAAAGATTTCATGCTTTGGAAGCATCTTTTTATTAGGGTCCTCATAGTTCTGCCCCCTCCAGCCTAACTATCCCACCTTCAGAAGTCAGTGGCTCAGCACATGACTCAGCTTCCTGTGACTGCCTAGTGAAAGAACTTGGATTCCTACTACATTTGTAAAATTGGGTTATCCTCATATATTTTTGAATTGTGCATCCAAGAATTAGTGAGCATCTATGTTCAGGGCTTTGGGTTGGCATGAGATTCCTATTTGCACAATTGACAATGGTCAGTGCCTGCATTGATTACTGTCACTTTGACAGTGCATCATATCAGCTGGCCCTCTGTTTTACTCAAAAGTCTTAACAGTGATGGCCAAGGAAAGGCTTCAAAATAAATACCCCTGACAGGAAGCTAGCCATCATTTTCTCATCCATTTGATCCACCCAGAAGTCATTTATCTTGCTTGGTCTCATTTGGACACTGATTAACATGTAAGCCAGTTTTTTTTTTTTTTGTAAAGTCTTTCTTCATTCAGTCTTGGTTTTTGGCACAGGCTTCATTGAAATATTCCCATATTAGGCTGGGGGATCCCACAAACTACTTGTAGGGTATGTCACCCATTACTAGGGTGTCAGTAGACTGCTCCCAAAATGACCTGAAGGACCTCACTGATTCAGCCATATCAAGTAGGATATTTATCTGAACAGTGAACAGATAAGGGGACAATACTTATGCAGACCTAATGGTGTATTCCCATCAGACAAAGGCCTCAACACATTGTGACCCTTTAAGAGACATTGGTCTTGTATGTAACTATATACAGGAAGAGGCAGCCCTGTGGTCCAAGTGGTTTCTGATTTTGGGGAGGGGGGGTAGTGTTCCAAAAAGAACCTTCACATGCCTAGCAAAACACTCTAAGACACTTTTCAAGCATACATTTTTAAGCTTTGTAATTGTCGGTGAAATCACCCCCATTTGGGGGACATCAAGGAGTTGACTGTGTTAGCGAGCTGTGTTCTATCTCTACTACTGGATCCCTGAATTTATATAGGGCCTTGGTCTGTGTCTTCTGTCCCTTTATATGATTCTTCTTCTCTGCAGACTGCAATAAGGTCACTGACCAGTGCCTGTCCTTCTTCAAACGCTGTGGAAATATTTGTCATATTGACCTGAGGTACTGCAAGCAAGTCACCAAGGAAGGCTGTGAGCAGTTCATAGCCGAAATGTCTGTGAGTGTTCAATTTGGGCAAGTTGAAGAGAAACTTCTTCAAAAACTAAGTTAGTTCCAGGACAAGCATGTAAATATGGAGGGTTGGGGAAATACAGCCGGGGAGGGGAAAAGACTACAAACACAAGTGGGCTTATAATCCCTTTGGAATTCGGAACAAAAGATCACAGGACACAGTTCTGTTTCACAAGTCTTGCCAAGGGAGAAGCCGTTCAACTACCCATTTGGGGACGAGTGAGCCAGATGTTTGCCTCTGCTCTTTCTGCACCGTGACTGCACTGCTCTCTGGACCATTTCTAAAGCGGCCTTTAGAAGACATTCCAGCTGGAAAGGAAGATGAGCTTTGGAGAAATTCTCTTAGAAGCCTGAGCTTAGTGCTTTTGTTGATAGCTTTGTTTGGGGCACCCTGTTCCTTGAAATGCCAAGGCTTCTGGTATCAACATAAAGTGGACCACACGCACCATCCACAGACATCTTGACACGTTTTGTTTAGTTGGTTTTGTTACATCTTACATTATGCAGAACTATTTTTGTATAAATTGTTTAAAAATTATTTATGTAAGATTTGAATGCATACCAGTGTTTTTATTGTTTAGATAGCCAACTTTCCTTCAGGTAGGGAGAACTTAACCTGTACTTCATCAACATAAAGAGCCCATCTACAGATATGCCCAGGTGTGACGGGGCTACGACCTTCCACTTAAAAGCATGTTTAACTGGATGTTGAGAGCCTATTTTGTATGTCAAAAAGTTACACAAGCATGTTGTGGATAAGTGTATAGTCCAGGTAAAACACTTTGCCAAGTTTCAATGGAGAGTTTACCTTTTCCTAAAAATTTAACAATTCAGATTTCAGCCTTTACACTCAGGAGGGTTTTGCTCCAAGCATGAGCTCTTGTATTCTATCTCCATAGATCTCATTTATACCAGGAATCAAGTGCCCATAGCCTTCCTTTCCTTTGAAGTGTTGGTTCTCACTGAAGTTGGTAACCAGGTTATTTTCTAGTTGTCAATTCTGCATCCGTAAGTGCCATTGTTGTATGGTGGTGTTTCCTAGACTTTCCCTGATGCAGTTTTACCTTTGTTGGATTTGTATAATAAACAATTGTTTAAAAAAAATCCACTCTTGGTGTTTGAGAGTTTCTGTTTTTATGAGAGGGCTAAAAAAAATCTACTTTGAATGGCCAGGGTAAATAGACCCCAAACTAATTTCTCCGTCATCTGAGAAATGCAACACATGAGATTTGTTTCTGACCAATAAAGGTAATGGGGAGACAACTATGCTGCAGTTTTGGCCACTTGTGGATATTAGGAGTAATGACTCATGTGTCTGAATGTCTCCTACCACACCTGTACAGAAAGTAATTTCCATGCATGGCCGCTGTCTCTCTTACTCTTCTATTGCTGTGATAAAATACTGTGACCAAGGCAACTGATGAGAAGCTGAATTGAGCTTATGATCAGAGGGTTAGAATTTATGGTGATGAGCCATAGAGGTAAGTGGCTAAGGCAGAAGCTGAGAGCTCTTACCTTGATCAATCCACAAGTGGGAGGCAGAGGCAACTGGGAATGAATCTTTTGTTCATCTCCAGTAAGATCACACCTCCTAATCCTTCCCAAACAGTTCCAAAGCTATTTAACATTCTTTCCTGGAACATTCCCCACCCCCAACCTTCCTGAAAAAGGTTGCATTCTGCAGTTCTGACTTGATGTTCATGTATAGAAATGAAAAGGTGGGTAAAATAAAGACCTTGGCACTGCAAGCCCTTCCTGCCAATGCCCTGGTTTTAAAAGAACTCATCTAAAACATCTGCCTCTTACTTAAATCCAAACACCTTTTTTTGTGACAAATTCTAGCAACACTGGCTTTTACGTTTTAACTCAGGGGAATAACACAGAATTAAGACTTGTTAACACTGTTGTTTACTTGTGAAAAGGTAGTTTGACTTCACTGGCCTTGAAGGTATGTTACATAAATTTAAAGGCCATTTCTGTGGTAATTTTAGTTCTTTGAACCTCCCTGTTGAACCTCCAAGTAAAACAGCTGCATCCTGATGTTAGAAAAGCCATCTTCATAAGGTGGTGTCGGCAAACGCCTTTAATCCCAGGACTCCAAAGTGAGTTCCAGGAAGGCCAGAGTTACGCAGAGAAATCCTGTCTTTAAACAAACCAAAAAATGAAAGAGAAAGGAAGAAAGAAAAAGCCATCTTCCATGCTTTTGTACCCTGTAAAGGTTTGTCACTCATTGGTTTAATAAAATGCTGATTGGCCAGTAGAGTAGAATTCTGGAAACAGGAACGGTAGAGAGTCAACAGCCAGACACAGGAAACAAAATGAGAATGAGAAAAGGTACCAAGTCACATAGCTAAACAGATAAGAATTATGGACTAATTTAAGTTGTAGAACTACTTAATAAGCCTGAGCTAATAGGCCAAACAGTTTATAATTAATATAAGTCTCTGTTTCTTTGGGACTAAAATGGCTGTGGGACAGAAACTTCTATCAAAAAAATGGCGCTCAACATTCAGCAACTATATCCACATAAAAACTAAGAGAGCTTGGGAAGGGATTTTAGACACAAAAGAACAGTTAAGCACGGCTTCTTGGTAGCTGCATTTACATGGATGGGCTCTGCTAGAGGCAAGCAGAGGCGCAGCTCCTTTAAGAGCGGCTTCCAGATTCAGTTTTAGTGGCAAAAACTTTAGAGCTCTTTTGAGAGGTCCTGCCACCACACACTTAAATGGTGTTTATGTGCAGTCAGCAGCATGCTGCTTAGTGGTGGCATGGACATGGCTCCTGCCAAAACCTCTGCCATGAAGCTAGACTATCAGAAAGCTAAGGAATGTGGCAGAGTAAACTGCCAACACCACAGCTTTAATCCTAGCCATGCTGTTTACCAGATTAAAGACTCAGAAAAAGAGCTATAAAGAAATTCAGATGGGTTAAAAACACACACACCTCTAAATGGTTTACAGTGTGTTTAAAAACATACAGTGTGTAAAAAACATTTGTCCTTAAAGACAAATAGAGTAGCTGGGCGTGGTGGTGCACACCTTTAATCCCAGCACTTGGGAGGCAGAGGCAGGCGGATCTGAGTTTGAGGCCAGCCTGATCTATAGACTGAATTCTAGGGGACATCCAGGGGTACACAGAGAAACTGTCTTCAAAAACCAAAAAATTAAAAATGCCACGTAAAGATGGAAAATATGGGGCTAGAAAGATGGCTCAGTGGTTAAGAGCACTGGTTGCTCTTCCAAAGGTTCTGAGTTCAGAAAAAAAGTTAAACAAGATTAGATTCAAAGTTCTTGTTGAAAAGAAACAGATTTGTCACACATATTGGTTTAATAAAATACTGATTGGTCAATAGCCAGGCGGGAAGTATAGCTGGGGCGGTGGAGCAACCAGACTAGGAGAATTATGGGAAGAGGAAAACCAGACACAGAGGACGCAAGATGAGGGTGCCTTAATGAAAAAAGGTACCAAGCCAGGGCTGGAGAGATGGCTCAGAGGGTAAGAACACTGGTTGCTCTTCCAGAGGTCCCGAGTTCAATTCCCAGCAACCACATGATGGCTCACAACCATCTGTAATGAGATCTGGTGCTTTCCTTGCCAGCAGTACATTGTATGCTTAATAAAGAAATCTTCAAAAAAAAAAAAAAAAAGGTACCAAGCCATATGGTTAAACATAGACAAGAATTAGGGTTAATTTAAGTTGTAAGAGCTAGTTAATAATAGGCCTGAGCTAATAGGCCAAGCAGTTTATAATTAGTATAAGCCTCTGTGTGTTCACTCTCTGTGTGACTGAAAGGGTACAGGACAGGGCAGGACAGAAACTTCTGTCTATACATCTTTCCCTCTAAGAACTGCTTTCATAGTTATTCCCTCCCCCACCCCCATACAGTTCTTGCTAAGAATCTGACTTTACACCACATGCACATAGCAGAGCAACATGATACAGTTCCAGACTAGTACACAGGTCACAGTCAACATCCCCCAAGGAGTACTGAACCATCAAGGAAGATTATATCCCAGTCTCTAGATTTTTGTTGTTACATTTATTTATATATATGATATGCATGCACCCTGGCTCACATGTGAAGGAAGTAGATTCTCTCACCATGAAACTTGAACTCTGGTCATAAGGGTCATGCCAAGTGCCTTTACCTACTGAGCCATTTCAACAGCCCTCTATAGTTTTAGAGAAGCTTTAGATGAAGCCAGTGTAAACCATATGCTGTAAACAGGTGATCCACAGCTGTTAAAGTAATACAAGGACCTTGTGAATATACTTGCTATGGTCAATCTGAACTGGTAGACCAGAAAGTGAGGACCCTGATGTTTGTGGAAGATACCATGGTGCCTCAAATGACATTCTTTGCTACTGTGAAGACAAGAATAAGGAGATTTCATTCTATGCTGCTGTGAACCTTTAGCACTTTATCCATTCGCAGTATGTTATGGGCATAGCATGCCAGTTAAAATATGCAGCTTCCAGAAGAAATGTTTACCCTCTGCCCCCCCCCCAAAAAAAAAAAAAGAAAAGAAAAACCAAAGTAAGCAGTCATCCCTGGTGTTCACCATGGACTGGCTCCAAGACCCCTGTCCCACAGATGGGAAAATCCACACATGCTTAATGCTTAAGTCATGTGCATAGTATAGTATTAAATACCTTGTGCACATAATCCTGTGCATTTCACATCATACCCAGATGATTTACAATACCTCATTCAATGTAAAGTAAGGTAAACTGACAGTTCTCAACTCAACCAAAAGCAAACCCTGACTTAAGCTGGCCCTAGAAAATCCTTTCTGCATAAGCTATTGATCTCAAGTTCTCATTTGCTATGTGGACTCTTTAAAAGGCTGAAAAAGGAAACCTTAGTGTTAGAGTTAGATTGGAAATCTGTTGTCTGTCCCTTTCCCCATCCCAGTGCTGTGAGGTAACATGGGGCTTACTGATAACAGTATTATCTCTAGCCATGGCTACGCCCTCGGTACTATATATATATATATATACTCCTTAGCTGAGATTTTAGACAAAGCTATTAACTTCTCAAAGACTGGCTTCTCCATCCATGTGTGCCAGTATCTATTTTAGACTGATGGTAGGGACTGAGAAAACCATAAAGCATCTAGAACAATACCTTGTCACAGTAAACATGACTATGGTAAGTAAGCAGCAAAGATGTCTCTGAAGGCGTCCACATCTCTTCTGAAGAGAGGTGCTAAACCAAGATGCTGATGTCTGTTCATGCTATTTGCAAATAAATTTGAAACTTAGGGAGACAATATAAACTACAGCAGCTTTTTAATCTAATTTTATTCCTGAAGTTGAAATTACTAGCAGGTAGCACTAAAAATACACCTTCACTATACAAAACAGTGTAAACTGATTACATGTTAATAAAGAATTTAGCACACACACATACACACACTTCTAAGATAAGAAGCTAGATGCAGCCCTTGCTATTAAAAGCTGTACCTGAACAAAAATGGACATATTTATCTGAGGTCCTGGCAGTTGACTAAAGAATGTCAATTGTCTCCCAATTATGTTTAAATGCAGAGATAGCAACAATGTGGAAACTTACATTCATCAAATATCAATTGTCTCCCAATTATGTTTAAATGCAGAGATAGCAACAATGTGGAAACTTACATTCATCAAATATTAGCATTTAAAATATACATGACTAATAAGCGAACATTCAGAGCAGCCACTGCTCAGTGTAGTCCACACTAGCCCACTTGTGAACAATGAGTTCATTTCTAAAAGAACATAAGTTTCAAACACAGGATAAAGGGGAAATTAAGAGACAGGCCTCCATAGAGCAAGAGCAAATACCCACACTGACAGTCTGACCTCAGCAACTAGTGCCCAGGGGAAACAAGTGATAAAACCCAGCAGAAAGCTGGGAAAGCCATGTGTCCACGGGCATAGGCCTGTCTTAGGATGAACTTTCTGTCCCCAGTCGGTAATGAAAATAATTTTTAAAAATAGTCTCTGCCTTGGAACAGTAAATTTCCAGTCCTTTATGCACTCAGATGTTTGGGATAGAATCACGGGCATCACTGCTAGGGACCTCAATCTCATGACTTGAAAACATGCACAGCACGCACCACATACTGCCGACAGATGGGACACTCACTCATGCGCTTGCCACACTTGGTGCAGGTGACCATGTGCCCACATTCCAGCAGGACACAGTCAATGACTGCATCCATGCAGATTCGACACAGGCTGTCGTCTTCCTCATCCTGAAGCTGCATCCGCTCACCGTCTGAAAAGAATAGAGAGCTAGGGCTCTGGAAGTGGCCAATGGCCTTGTTCCCCTACCCACGGTCAAGCAGCCAAGTTCTGAGCAACGACCACAGGCCCAGTACCACCCCAGTGCTATACAGAAAGTAGTCCCTTAACCTCCCTACACTTCTTATACTAGACGTGATATGTATCTCAGATTTCTGGAAGAAATATGTGGCTTAGGACCAGCTAAAACGTGTTCCATAAATATTGGCTACTCATTAGGAAAAAGAAATAGGGGCTAGGGATGTAGCTCAGTTGGTAGAGTACCTGC
Organism: Alexandromys fortis; assembly: GCF_014885135.2. NCBI lineage: Eukaryota > Metazoa > Chordata > Mammalia > Rodentia > Cricetidae > Alexandromys > Alexandromys fortis. Next base: position 7,917,992 of record NW_026067935.1, read on the forward strand.
CAGCTTGTGTGAAGTCTTAGGTTTGATTGCTAGCACTGTATAAGCCATGCACAACAGTATATGCTTGTAATCCTAGCACTTGGGAAGGTAGAGGCAAGAGGATCAGAAGTTCAAGGTCCTCTTTAACTACAGAGTGAATTTGAGACCAGCCTGAGTTAAAGGAGACCTTGTCTCAAGTGAAAAAACAAAACAAACAAAAGCAACCTATCAACTCATATCCCTCAATAGGCCATTCAGTAGTCAGGCTACAAGTAGAAGTTTAGCTGGATGTTTCAGCTGTATGGCCATGAAGATGGGACAGTTGCATTTCAGTAAAAGGAACTTTATTCCACAAATAATAAGAAAAACTAGATTCAACAAATGATTGTCTAGCTTACATGGTAACAGTTGTCTCAAAGCCCATGTAATGTAGGACTATTTAGCAGCTCAATAAACTGGCTTACATAACTAACCCAGGGACTAAAAAGATACATTTGTCTAAAATACCAATCGATTTATTCATTTAATTTTAGGTGTTATAGGTGTTTTGCCTGCATTTATGTCTGCGTATCACTTAAATGCCTGGTTCCCATAGAAACCAAAGAGGAACAGGGTCCCCTAAATTGAAATAACAGAGTTGGGAGTCTCTATGTAGGCACGGAGAATTGACCTGAGTACTCTAGAACAGCCAGCAGTTTTTAACTACTAAGCCATCTCCCTAACCCCAAATCTTTTTTTTTAATGGTTTCTGTTTTAATAATTTAATTATTAATTTTTTGTATGCTGGTGTTGTGGCAGGCATGCATGTCTGTGTTACAGATAGTGGTGAGTTGCATGTGAGTGTGGGAACTGAACGCAGGTCTTCAGGAAGAGCAGCCAGTGCTCTCAACCACTGAGTCATTTCTCCATCCAAGTGATTTTTATTTTCGAGATAGGGTCTGACAGCTAGGTACCCCCCTGGTTTAGCTTCCTGAGTACTGGGATCACAGGCATGCACTGCCATGCTAGCTAAATCTGACTTAACTATGGCAACAAACAACCCAGTTTTTAAAGCCCAAGAAAGAATACCCAGGATAAAAAGGAAAATTAAACCTACATGACTTTTGGTTTTCTTCATTCTCTTTGTACAACCGGTTGACTTTTTCTACCAGCTCCCATTTTTCACAACAGCCAGAATAGTTGACAAAGTTCCGAGCCAGGATCTCCTTCAGCTGGCGCACACTCATCCCTTCTACCTCTTCAAGGCTTGACAGGTCGGACAGCGAGGCTCTCACTTTCTTCTTAGAGAGTCCTGGGTTCTGAAATCAGAACATCTGTTACCTTTGTCTCCACATGTCCAGATGCCTCTCCTATTTTGGTCCAAATGGCTCTGGATGCTCTCCCCAGACTCCTCAGTTCCCTGAGGTGATGTGATATAATGTTCTACAGCTGAACTAGAAAAAAATGGCCTGTGCTGATCTAGAGGAAGTCTAGCATCTTCCCTTTCTGCCAATGCATTTATCAGGAAATGCAGTTTTAAAAAAGAGTTTTACCTGTTCCTCCAAGTTTTCTTCTTCTTGTTCATCATCATCATCATCTTCTTCATTGTCATCATCTTCATCATCATCATCATCATCATCATCATCTGTGTTGGCTGAAGCTATTTCACTTTGTACCTATATGCATGACAAATCCAACTGATTACTAATCAGGCTTCTCTAATTTTTACTTCTCTCTAGAGAAAAACTATCCACTGATCCTCCTCAAGATTACCTTAGAGCCAGGTCAGCAGAGCAAGCAGAACATTCCTTTAATCCCAGCACTCGGGAGGCAGAGGCAGGCAAATCTCTGTGAGTTCAGTGCCAGCCTGGTCTACAGAGTTAGTTTCAGGACAACCAGGACTGTTACACAAAGAAACCCTGTCTCGAAAAACCAAAAAAAAAAAGAAACCATGTCTCAAAAAACAAAACAAAAATCCTGATAAACCGGCTAGTGGTGACACACAACTTTAATCCTAGCACTTAGAAGGCAGAGGCAGAGGCAGAGGCAGGTGGATCTCTGAGTTCAAGGCTAGCCTAATCTACAAAATGAGTCCAAGACAGCCAGGGTTACACAGAGAAACCCTGTCTCAGAAAAAAAAATCTCAATAATCAACAGTTTTCCTTAGAAAAACAAAAATTCTTTCTATTTTGTATTATATACTTTCTTTCATATATTCTCCTTTGGGGCTGGAGAGATACAGATTTTTTTTTAAAGGGAAAGTCTAGCCTGTGCTAGAATTAACTCATTTCCTTCCTGCCTCCACATTCCAAATGATGGAACTGTAGATGTATACCATCACTGTTTGACCACAGCATATAATAGCTAGGTTGGTTCCAATATCACATATTTCACCCTACAGGCACTACATTACAGCACTGTGCCACCTACCTCTCCCCCAAATGGGGTCATAGATCCCAAAAGTGGTACAAGTCAGATATATCTTCATATAATTATGCAAGTTCTCATTTGAGAAAACCATAAAACTTTGGTCCTTGTCTTACAAAGTTATGAATTTTTGGATAACAGCTAAATCAATCTTCCGGTCTCTGTCCTTTAAGTTGTTTTAGCTTTTGGTTTTCAGATGGGGTTTCCCTAGGTAGCTCTGGCTGTCCTGGATCTCACTCTGTAGACCAGGCTGGCCTTGAAATCACAGAGATAAGTTGTGTTATAATACTTTAACTAGGGAAAGATGTGTTACATTTGTTTATGCTGGTTTTTTTTGTTTGTTTGTTTTGTTTTTCAAAACGGGGTTTCTGCCGGGCGGTAATGGCACAGGCCTTTAATCCCAGCACTTGGGAGGCAGAGGCAGTCTTTTTTTTTTCTTTTTCGAGACAGGGTTTTTCTGTAGCTTTGGAGCCTGTCCTGGAACTAGCTCCTGTAGACCAGGCTGGCCTCGAACTCACAGAAATTCACTTGCCTCTGCCTCCAGTGTGCTGGGATTAAAAGCATGCGCCACTATCGCCTGGCTTACTTTGACTGTCTAAGGCACCTGATTGGTCTAATAAAAAGCTGAATGGCCAGTAGGAAGGCAGCAGAAGGATAGAGAGATTTAGTAGGAGGAAGAACCTGGGCTTGAGAAGAGAATGAGGGAGCCGCCAGGGGCAAACCAGGCAGACTCTGAGGAGGACATACAGGATGAAAGAAAGCTTTTTAGCCCTGAGGCAAAACATAGATGAAGAGAAACAGGTTAAGTTAAGTTATAAGAGCTAGTGGGACAAGCACAAGATAAGCCTGAGCATTTCAGACTCATTTATATACAATAAACCGTGAGTTGCAGCCTTGCATGTTATCCAACTATGATGCTCAAGAACATTAGGATAGTATTCTTTTTATTTTTTTTTAATTTTATTTATGTTTTATGTATGAGTGCTCTGCATGACAGATGAGGGCATCATATCCTATTATAGATGGTTGTAAACCACAATGTGGTTGCTGGGAATTGAACTCAGGACCTCTGGAAGAGCAGCCAGTGCTCTTAATTGCTGAGCCATTTCTCCAGCCTAAGATAGTATTCTAATTATACTAAATAAGTACATTTATTTTTGTTATTTAAATTAGGTAATTTTGTAATAGGAGATATAGCATAGTTAAGAGTACTTGCTTAGACTGTGTAATGGTGGTACAGGTCTTTGATCCCAGCATTAAAGAAGCAGAGGCAGGTGGATCTCTGTGAGTTCAAAGCCAGCCTGGTCTACAGAGTGAGTTCTAGGACAGCCTGGGCTACAGAGAGAAACCCTGTCTGGAAAAATTAACAAGAGTGCTTCCTTAGTACAAATAAACTCTTGGGTCCGATCCCCAGCACGACCTAACTCAGGTTATAATGATGCACATTTTTGACCCAAGCACTCAAGGGGTTGGAGCTGGGAAAACCAGAAGTTCAAAGGGCTGGGTTGGGGAATAAAGCTCAGATAATTAAAATGATTGCTGTTCAAGGACCCGAGTTGGGGTTCCCAGCACTCACACAAAGGCAAGGTGAAGAGCACATGTTTCGATGCCAGCACTAGAGACAGTGATGGAAGCTTTCCTGAGGCTTTGTGGCCAGACTGCTAGCGGGATCAGTGACTCCAGGTCAGGAAGGGCCCAATCTCACAGATTAAGGTAGAGAACAACTGAGCAAGCAAGACTACATACACATACACACATGAACAGGTCCTCCTCAGCCACAGAGGGAGCTTGAGGCAAACCTGAGGTAGAGACTTTGTCTCAAAATAAGTAAATAAGAGCAAGTCAGAACAATTTCCCTTCATCAAGGTCAATGATTATTAACTATTGGTTGTTTCTATAGTCACTGACACTTTAGTTACTACTCCAATAGTTAACTATACAAATTCTATAACTATACAAGACAGGAAACTGAGGACAAGAAACTCATGAGCTACGATTACACATCACGCACTGCAGCCCTGGGGATGGAATCTCTGCCCTTCATCTAAAGTCACCCAGCACTGTTGATCCCTATCACATATGGGCAAGAGTGAACACACCAGGCTCTCGGGGTCATCAATGACACCATCCTACCTGTGCCAGAACTTCTGATCTGAAGGTCCCATCTCTGTCCATGAGCTCACCCTGGAAGGAGGACACAGTAGCAGAGGGGGCTGTATAATTTGAAAAAAATGATTGTGTAAAAAAACTAGAAGTCTGGGACCGTGAGGAATTCAGGCTGCTTGAGTCCAGGTCACCCCCTGAAGCTAGTCCACGATGGCACAGTACTAGATCTACCAAGTCTTCCTTCTCCCGACAAGTGTCAGTCGGTATGTTTCGGAGGAGGAGATACTGCCGTAGGTCCTTCACTTTCAGCCGCATCAACTGAGGGCGCTGGAAGGCTGTCTCCTGCAGTAGCTGACAAGTAGAACATCTGCGGAGGTTTCCGTGGGAAACTGAGCAAAAGGAGCAGAAGTCCTTCTTGCAGTCACAGCAGACATGCTGAAGACAGAACAGACAACACCATCACACATAAGCCATTGTGAAAACACCCTCTTCTTAGGCTTGTCTTTAAACTGAAACCTGGTTCATGTGCAGTCCCGACCACACCAGCCTATTTTCACAAAACCAGTTACCACTAGGGCAACTTAGAGCCACAAAACTTCAAATACAGCACTTTAAGAAAAATAAACACTCTTGTGTTAATGAATTAAAACATTTCCACCCCTTGGCACAAACATGTAATTAGCAGAACTGAGCTGAGTTGAACCACATGGAACAGAAAGCACAGCCACAAAGCTCTTTTCCTGGTCTTTTCCTATGTGGATAATTTCCTCAGCAAAGAGGAGGAAAAAAGCTTAATAGAAAAAGAAAGGAAACTGACCTCTCCAACAAGGACACAGAAGATGCCACTAGTACAGAAATCTGTAGCAACGTGACCCTAATTACAGTCTAAGCCATCTTAGAAGAGGGCCTTCGAGAGGACACTCAGATGTGTCCACTCCTGCTCAGTGTATGGCTCCCACAAGCCAACACTCTCCTTTATGTACTTCAAGGGATTATACACATCAGACTGCATGACCCGTGAAAGTAAAAGTTGTAACCTAAGTGCTTTATGTAAAATCTCCAGCCACTCCCACCCCTAAAACAGGTTCTTTCGCTATACTCAAACTGGCCTAGGACACTCTACTCTAAGTAGCCTCACCTGGCCTTGAATTTACAGCAATGACCCTATCTTAGCCTCTTCAGTTTACAGAGATTACAGGTAAGTTTCAATAACACCCAGCTTCCTTATTTAAAAGTTAAGAATACTGGAGCTAGCGATGACTCAGGGCTTAAAAAGCATTGCTTGTCTAGAAGATCCAAGTTTAGTTCTCAGCACCCATGTCTGATAGCTCACAAATGCTACTGTAGCTCCAGTTCCAGGGTATCTCATGCTCTCTGGCCTCCTCAGGCATCCACATACATGCAGTATCCACTCACAAAGTCACAAACACATAACCATAACAAAGAGGAAGGAAGAAAGCAAACAAAAAAGAAACAAAGTAACAAAGATGGTCAGGGAACTCATGCATGGTTCAAAGGTTAAGAGTTCTTCCTGCAGCCCTGCAGAGGTGTCACAAGTCTTTAATCCCAGCACTGAAAGAGAGACAGGCAGATCTCTGTGAGTTTGAGGCCAGCCTGGACTAGAGTGAGTTCCATGACAAGTTCCAAAGCTACACACAGAAACCCTGCTTCAACAGAGTTCTTCCTGCTCTTCTAAAAGGCCTGTATTTGGCTCCCAGCATCCATATTGGGCAGCCTTTTAAGCCCAGCACTCCAGAGGCAGAGGCAGGCAGATCTCTGTGAGTTTGGGACCAGCCTGGTCTACAGATCAAGTTCCAGGACAGGCTCCAAAGCTACAGAGAAACCCTATCTCAAAAAAAAAAAAAAAAAAAAAGAATATTGTCAGGCGCTGGAGAGATGGCCCAGTAGTTAAGAACATTGTCCGATATTCCAGAGAACCCAGATTCAATTCCCAGCACCTACATGGCAGCTCACAACTGTCTGTGACTCCAGTTCCAGAGATCCAACACTCTCACACAGACATACATGAAGGCAAAAACACCAATGCATATGGAATAAAAATAAACTTAAAAAAAGGGGTAAAAAGAACATGATCAGAGTTTTTCCTATTGGGTTGCCTTGTCCAGCTTTGATGAGGGTATGTGCCTAGTCTTATTGTAACTTGTTGTGTTGTGTTTGGTTGATACCCCCTGGGAGTCAGTCAGTCCTGATCTTTTCTGAAGGGAAAGGGAGGAGGAGTGGATCTGGGAGAAAGGGAGGTGTGGGGGAGGAACAGGGAAAGAGGGAGGGAAAACTGTGGTCAGGATACAAGAGAAGAATAGAGACAATAGCTAGATAGACAAGGAGAAAGGGACAAAGAGACAGACAGACAGACAGACAAACAGTGTGGGGGGGGGGTAAGGAGCCAGGAAGAATGTCTCATGCTGTAATCTAATACTTGGCAGAAGCAGAAGGACAGCTGGGCATTTAAATGAGTATCATCAGGAACGAAGTAAAGATCCACACACCAAAGGCAAACCAGCAAAAACTGATCAGAAAATATGAGAACTAGAATCTTACTGCATATATTTCCAAATGGATTATCTATTCAACATAACTTACACCCAAGAATTATGATCTGTGTCTTGTTTATTTCCCCATGTGTTATTTGTAAGCAACATTTCATCCAACTCACCTTCTTTCTAAAGACTGAAAATGAAAGCCCACACGCTTTGCAAACTATATTGGGCCCTTCAGTAGCTGCTGGTGGGTAGGTGGGAAAGTCAGAGCTTGGTGTAAATCTGAATGGGCCGGTGCTTCCTGGAAATCCCGCCTGCTGACCTCTGACAGCTCCAGTTCCCATGACTTCATTTAGCAGCCCACAGCATGAAGCCCACATAGAAGTAGCACCCGCCTGAAAAAAACCACAAATGCATAGTTTAAAACCAAGCAGAGGGGGCTGGAGAGATGGCTCAGTGGTTAAGAGCATTGCCTGCTCTTCCAAAGGTCCTGAGTTCAATTCCCAGCAACCACATGGTGGCTCACAACCATCTGTAATGAGGTCTAGTGCCCTCTTCTGGCCTGCAGACATACACACAGAAAGAATATTGTATACATAACAAATAAATAAATATTAAAAAAAAAAAAAAAAAAAAAAACCAAGCAGAGGAGCTGGAGAGATGGGTCAAAGGTTAAGGACACTGGCTGCTGCTCTTCCAGAGGACCCAGGTTTGAGTCCCAGTACCCACATGTTGGCTCGTACTATCTATAATTCTGGTCCCAGAGGATCTGATGCTCTCTTCTGGCTTTGTAGGGCACCAGCCACACACGAGGTACACAGATATATATGCAAGCACAACATCCAAACGCCTTTAATCCCAGCACTCAGGAGGCAATGGCAGGTGGATGTCTGTGAGTTCGAGGCCAGCCTGGTCTACACAGTGAGTGCCAGGACAGGATCCAAAACTACACAAAGAAACCCTGCTTTGAAAAAGAAAAGAAAAATAAATAAATAGATAAGATAAGCCAGAAGTGATGGTACATGCCTTTAATTCCAGCACTCAGAAGGCAGAAGCAGGCAGATCTCTGAGTTAGAGGCCAGCCTGGTCCAGGAAGTGAATTACAGGACAAAGACAAAGACCCTGTCTCAAAAGTTAATAAATAAAATAAAGCCAAGTGAATGTGGGCTGCCGCTTTTCAGAGGTAAGTTTGCCTTAAGTAACCTTGAGATTACAAGGTAACTGTCTCCAATCTATCATCCCCAACACAGTGCTAAATAAGCTTCAAATTCAGGAGCGGGTAGGGGTAAATATTCCAAATAGCACTTTATTTCCAAGCATCCCTAAGAAGAGACATTCACGTTACCAAAACTGCAAGTCATTGTGAAAGACAATTTTCTGATATTTCCAAACCAAAAAAAAAAAAAAAAAATGCATGACAAAAAGAAAAAAAAAAAGTTGAAGCCAGGCAGTAGAGGTGTATGCCTTTAATCCCAGCACTCTGGAGGCAGAGGCAGGTGGGTCTACACAGTGATTTCCAGGACAGTCTGGCTACAAAGAGAAACTCAGCCTCGAAGGAAAAAAAGGAAGGAAGGAAGGAAGGAAGGAAGGAAGGAAGGAAGGAAGGAAGGAAGGAAGGAAAGAAGGGAGGGAAAAGAAAACCTGAAACAGTGTCTAGAGGCCCAGGACTCAGATTTGCAATCCTCCCCACCTCAGGTTTCTATATGCCTCTACACTGACTCTATGTCAGTCAAGTATGTCCTATATAATGTTGGAGACATGCTAATCCCCTGTAAATGTCAGCTTTTATATGAAATTTAAAGTCCTACAGTGTCTGAGTAGGACACTTGGAACATGTACTTGATACTACAGGCCTATTTCTCCACCTATTATTTAACAGAAAGATAAGATATAAAACCAGACTCTCACTAACCCTACTGTCTCACTGTTTATTGAGTATAATATGCTAGTTTTTTTATTGCTAAACAGCACAGGGAAGGAGGTTGGAGGTTAAGAACACTAGCTGTTCTTCCTGAGTTCAATTCCCAGCAACCACATGGTGGTGGCTCACAACCATCTGTAATGAGATCTGGTGCTCTCTTTTGGCCTGCAGGCATACATGCAGGCAGAACACCATATACGTAATAAATAAATATATCTTTAAAAAAACAAAAACAAAAACTAAAGAATGTAACTCAGTGTCCAGAGTACACTCAGCATGCATGAAGTCCTGGGTTCCATCTTAAGCATGACAAAAAGCAATCAAATGCCAAATAAAGCTCTCTAGGGGTTTTGTTTTTGTTTATTTTTTTTTAATAGGGTCCCTTAATGTAGTTCTAGCTGTCTTGCTTGGAACTTGCTATGGAGACCAGGCCTTAAACTCCCAGAAATCTACTGGAGAGCTGGGATTAAAAGTACGCACCACCACACACACCAGATTTTAAAGTATCTCATGCATTTATCTTCCTTTTTGAATTCTACTTTATTTCTCATATTCTTTTTTTTTTTTTTTTTTTTTTTTTTT
>NW_026067935.1:7927561-7930083 GCF_014885135.2 Alexandromys fortis
CCCCCCCCCCCCCCCAAGCTCGCACCCACACACACAAACAAAAGGCCCTGTGAGGATATAAGGACACAAACCCATAATCTCAGCAACTGGGAGGTGGAGGCGAGAGGATTGGAAGCTCAAAGTCATTCTTAGCTATATAGTAAACTGAGACCAGCTTGGGTTACAGGAGGCACTGTCTCAAAATATTAAGTAACTCGACTATATAGTCAAAAAGCTGAGCATTTGGTGAATCTATATCCCAGCCTTAGGAAGGAGACAGGCAGATCCTTGAGGCTTGCTGGCCCCCAGCCTTCTTGGCAATTTCCAGGTCACAAAGTGTCTTAGTCACTGTTCTACTGCTGTGAAGAGACATCATGACAACACTTAACGGAAGAAAGCGTTTAACTGAGGGCTTGCTTACAGTTTCAGACAGTCCATTATCATCATGGTCCATAGCAGATAGAGACTCTCAACTTGGCAGGGTTTTTGAAACTCTAAAGCCTACCCCCACTGACACATTTCCTTCAAAGGCCACACCTCCTAATCCTTTCAAATAGTGACTAAGTACTCAAATATATGAGCCTATGTGGGTTACAACAGGAAAAACCCCCAAAGTTCTCTCTAGCCTATACACACGTACACACTCACATAAACACACATGCAGAGAAGACTTTTAGCTTTCTTTAAATACTTCATTATAAAAACAAAATAGTCCCACAGCTTCCCAGTCAAAAATCTATTGCTGTCACCCTACTTAGTACAATGCAGATCCATAGTACTACTTCCAGCCACAAACTACAGAAGAAGGAAAGAAAACAGTGAAAAAGCTAGGTTGTAGCCTCATTAGGATCTGTGAAGTTTGGTCAAACACAGCCAATGAGATATAACTCTGGGGGCTCAGAAGTTAAGAGCACTGGCTGCTCTTCCAGAGGGCCTGAATTCAATTCCCAGCAACAACATGGTGGCTCACAACCATGTCTAATGAGATCTGATGCCCTCTTCTGGACTGCAGACATACATGCAGGCAGAACACTATTAATAAATAAATCTTTTTTAAAAAGGAAAGAAAATAGCTGTTGCATTAAGCGAACACTCTTGGCAGTACAGGAAGGGTAGAGCCCACAATGCTCCCTTCTCTAAGAATAGCATCTGCATGCTTCCAACCTATTTGACAGTTCAGAGTTCAAAGGGGGCTGTATGTACTCACTAGTCCCGTCTAGGGTATCCATCATTCCCACCCAGAGAACATGAAAAACGTAACTTCCACTTCTATATGAAGCCCTGTGTCTTCTGACACCCCAGAACTCAAGTGATTTCTTTAGTAATCTGACCTCCCCTGTACTTGGGAACAGGCGGTTTTAGTTCCTGACCTCTGAGGCTGTACCATCATGTGCTAAGTAATTGCCTCGGCCTGTGAAACTGACCCAGACTATGGTTCTCTGCATGTCAGACTCACCACAAAGCCTTAAAAATTATTCATGCCTGAAGACCTGAGCTTATCCCTAGGGTCCACATGAGAACCACCTTCCCCAAAGTGTCCTCCAAATGCCACACAAGGGCTGTGGAATACACATGCACAAATAAACAAACATGAAATTTTAAAGGTTTTTTAAATAGGGGGCCCTCTGATTTTGCTACTCTAGAGTACAGTTTGGGCAACAAAATTTGTTCTTTAACTCCCAAGTAATTCTGATATATAGTCAATGTTTACAAGGTCAAGGCTTTCTGGGTCTGAGTGAAGATTCCTTCTTCCTGCTCAATTTTGGCTAGAAAAGCCTGGGTAATGTCACACCCATGTGCTCACCCAAGACTTCTCTATTTCTTTGTTGTCAAGGGTGTGCCTCTACTTACCCACTTCCCTTTACAGCTCCCCAGAACTTTCAGAAAGTATTAGGTAGCTATATTAGAATGGCTTAGCTGAGGTTCTGTCAATTTAATCTGATTCTCAAATTAGTTCCCTTTACTGAAATTTAGTGATTTCTTTCATTTTACTTACTCTCTGTTCCCAACTGTTTTGTTTTGTTTTTCTTTTTCAAGACACAATCTTTCTACATAGTCCTGCTTGTTGTCAGTCTGTAGATCAGTCTGGCCTTGAACGCAGATTCTTCTGCCACTACCTCCTGAGTGCTGAAATAAAAATTGCATGCAATCATGCTGGAACTACTTTTATGTCCTACTGAACTTCCTGTTTTCTTGTGTGAAATCTCTAACCCCAGGAAAACTGGCACTGATGGTCCAATCTGTCAAAAACAGGCACTGTTAAAAAATTTTTGGTAGCCGGGCGATGGTGGCGCACGCCTTTAATCCCAGCACTCCGGAGGCAGAGGCAGGTGGATCTCTGTGAGTTCGAGACCAGCCTGGTCTACAGAGCTAGTTCCAGGACAGGCTCCAAAGCCACAGAGAAACTCTGTCTCGAAAAACCAAAAAAAAAAAAAAAAATTTTTGGTAGCCTTTGATCCCAGCACTCGGGAGGCAGAGGCAGGAGGATCTCTGTGAGTTCAAATCCAGCCTGGTCTACAAGGAGAGGTCCAGGACAGGCAGGG
>NW_026067935.1:7938581-7993908 GCF_014885135.2 Alexandromys fortis
AAGGCAATGGACAGAGGATGAAGTTGTTGATGGGTATAAAAACTAAATGATTTAAGTCATTTACTTCAGTTAAATATACAGTAGAAATTATAAGAGTCTACTGTGCTGCCAAATGGAATATAATAATTGTTCTTGCTGGGTGGTGGTGGTGCACACATTTAATCCCAGCACTCGGGAGGCAGAGGTAGACAAATCTCTGTGAGTTTGAAGCCAGCCTGGTCTACAGAGTGATTCCAGGACAGCCAGACACCATTTTGAAAAACCAAAATAAATAAATAAGTAAATAATAATAAATAAAATAAACTATTCTAAGTTGCAGTGATATTTTGTAACTACACTGGAAAGTAAAAAAAATAATGCCCACAGGGGTTGATGGCTCAGTGGTTAAAAGCACTGGCTGCCCTTCCAGAGACCAACTTTGATTCACAGCATCCACATAGTGTCTCACAACTATTAACACCAGTCCCAGGGGTCTGACATCTTCTTCAGACTCCATGGGTATCAGGCACACTCATGGTGCAGACATATATGCATTCATACCTATAGAACAAAATTTAAAAATTTAACAGAACAAAAACCTTAGAGGCTAGAATGATGGCTTAGCAGTTAAGAACACTCACTGCTCCTACAGAGGACATAGGTTGGGTTCCTAGCACCTACAAGGTATCTCAAAACCATTGGTAACTCCAGTTCAGGGGATCTAATACCACCTTCTTACCTTTGAGAGCACCAGGCATACAGATATTGCACACACACATATATATATATATACACATATACATATATATACATATACAGTATATATACATATATACATATACATATATATATATACAGACAGACAAAACACTCATACACATAAACCTAAGAACATTTTAAAACTCTCACAGTATATTCTCACAGTATATTAAAGTTAGTTCCAATATTTCCTACTCCAGACCACACATTTGCAATCCAAGCACTCAGGCAGATCACTCACCAGTTCAAGGATAGCCTACATATTCAGTTCCAGGCCACTCAGAGATACACATTAAGTACACAGTAAGACCCTGTCTCAAAACAAAGTTACCTATTTCAAAAATCTTCCTTGTTCCAGCAGCAAGGGGCTTGTTGTTTTGAAATCAAATCACATGTTGTACCAGCTGGAACTCTCAATTGTCCTGACTACAGCCTCTACCTCACAAATGCTGGGATTACAGGTAAGCAACAATGAAAGCATCATTATTTTTCTTGCTTCTGAGGGTTGGTTACATACACACACATCTTACATTATTGTGGTTTGTATTGTAGCTACCTGGGATCTGTCTGGGGTTTTTTTTTTTTTTGTTGTTGTTGTTGTTGTTTGGTTTTTGAAGAAAGGACTTCTAAGTGGTGGCCTCAAACTTGCAGCAATCCTCCTGCTTCAGCCTCCTAAACATTGATAACAGGCCTGTGCCCCTGTGCCTACCTTATCTCCTTTAATTGGCAAACTCCTTCCTAAAGAGGGGGATTATATTCTGAGTTACCTTTACTCCCTCTTGACTAATACAAAGAAGAAACTGGATCTCTGTCTGTGAGTTCGAGACCAGCCTGGTCTACAAAGCTAGTTCCAGGACAGGCTCCAAAGCCACAGAGAAACCCTGTCTAGAAAAACCAAAAAAAAAAAAAAAAAAAAAAAAATTTTTTGGCAAGCCAGGTATTGGTAGCCCATTCCTTTAATCTCAGCACTTGGGATGCAGAATCAGGTGGATCTCTGTAAGTTTGAGACCAGCCTGGTCTACAAAGCTAGTTCCAGGACAGGCTCCAAAGCCACAGAGAAACTCTGTCTCGAAAAACCAAAAAAAAAAAAAAAAATTTTTGGTAGCCTTTGATCCCAGCACTCGGGAGGCAGAGGCAGGAGGATCTCTGTGAGTTCAAATCCAGCCTGGTCTACAAGGAGAGGTCCAGGACAGGCAGGGTTACACAGAGAAACCTTGTCTCGAAAAACAAAACAAAATTATTTTCTGGTCAGCAAGATGGCTCAGAGGATAAAAGCATTTGCCACACAAGCTTGATACCCTGAGTTTTAGCCCCTAAAACCAGATAAAGGTGGAAGGAGAAAATCAGCTCCACTAAGGTTGTCCTCTCATCTCCATATTCTAGCCAGGGTGGCTTCATGGGCATTCCCTCCTAGCTCCCATAAGCACAATAATAGTAAAGTTAAAAAAAAAAAAAAAATGAGGGGCTAGAGAGATGGCTCAGAGGTTAAGATCACTGACTGCCCTTCCAGAGGTCCTGAGTTCAATTCCCAGCAACGACATGGTGGCTCACAACCATCTGTAATGAGATCTGATGCCCCCTTCTGGACTGCAAGCAATCATACAGTATTGAACACTGTATGTATGTACGTATGTATGTATGTATGTATTTATTTATTTATTTTGGTTTTTCGAGACAGGGTTTCTCTGTGGCTTTGGAGCCTGTCCTGGCACTGGCTCTGTAGACCAGGCTGGTCTGGAACTCACAGAGATCCGCATGCTTCTGCTTCCTGGGATTAAAGGCGTGTGCCACCATCGCCCAGCTGAACACTGTAAATAATAAATAAATCTTTAAAAACCCAACATCTTTTATCCTTCACTTTCAATAAGAAGAATTTCAAAATGGCTCAGTGATTAGAAGAGTCTGAAAGTTCTTCCATATGAACATAGTGAGCTCCAAGTCTACATAGTGAGACCCAGTCTCCCAACAGACAGACAGACAGACAGACAGATATGTATGTGTGTTACAGATGGTTGTTCAAGTATTCTGAATGTTTCTAAGAACATTCTAAGAATGGACTCAGCCCTCCCTCTTCCAGTGCCAGTTTTCAAATAATCTCAATGTATGTCTTGTGTGTATATACCTGATGTAAAATACACTTAGAATCCCTGATGCAGGGAAAAGTTTCAAAATACTCAAAAGTTCCCAGCACTTGGGAGGCAGAGGCTGGGCAGATCTCTGAGTTCAAGGTCAGCCTGGGCTACAGAGTGAGTTCCAGGACAGGCTCCAAAAGTACAGAGAAATCCTGCCTCGAAAAATTAATAAAAGGGGCTGGAGAGATGGCTCCGCAGTTATAAACACTGACTGCTCTTTCAGAGGACCAGGGTTCAATTCCCAGGACCCACATGGCAGCTATTAAGTGTGTGTAAATCCAGTCCCTGAGTGATCTGAAACCGTCACACCATTGCACAGAAAATAAAGTTTCAAAAAAAAGGGGGGGAACCAATTAAAAAAATACTCAAAGGTCACAATAAATTTTGACTCTTTTGTTTTTGTTTGTCAAGACAGGGTTTCTCTGTGTAGGTTTGGTTGTCCTGGAACTAGCTCTTGTAGACTAGGCTGGCCTCAAACTCACACCTGACTCAAGTTTTGGCTCTTATACCACAGACCAGCTCAAATTTTTGTTCTTATACTATATACTGTGATCTCTTTTAATGATTCCATTAAATACAATATTAACCGGCCAGATTAGAGAATGCGGTTTCTATGATGATTAAATTACAGAGAGGGGTGGGGAAAAGGCAATGGACAGAGGATGAAGTTGTTGATGGGTATAAAAACTAAATGATTTAAGTCATTTACTTCAGTTAAATATACAGTAGAAATTATAAGAGTCTACTGTGCTGCCAAATGGAATATAATAATTGTTCTTGCTGGGTGGTGGTGGTGCACACATTTAATCCCAGCACTCGGGAGGCAGAGGTAGACAAATCTCTGTGAGTTTGAAGCCAGCCTGGTCTACAGAGTGATTCCAGGACAGCCAGACACCATTTTGAAAAACCAAAATAAATAAATAAGTAAATAATAATAAATAAAATAAACTATTCTAAGTTGCAGTGATATTTTGTAACTACACTGGAAAGTAAAAAAAATAATGCCCACAGGGGTTGATGGCTCAGTGGTTAAAAGCACTGGCTGCCCTTCCAGAGACCAACTTTGATTCACAGCATCCACATAGTGTCTCACAACTATTAACACCAGTCCCAGGGGTCTGACATCTTCTTCAGACTCCATGGGTATCAGGCACACTCATGGTGCAGACATATATGCATTCATACCTATAGAACAAAATTTAAAAATTTAACAGAACAAAAACCTTAGAGGCTAGAATGATGGCTTAGCAGTTAAGAACACTCACTGCTCCTACAGAGGACATAGGTTGGGTTCCTAGCACCTACAAGGTATCTCAAAACCATTGGTAACTCCAGTTCAGGGGATCTAATACCACCTTCTTACCTTTGAGAGCACCAGGCATACAGATATTGCACACACACATATATATATATATACACATATACATATATATACATATACAGTATATATACATATATACATATACATATATATATATACAGACAGACAAAACACTCATACACATAAACCTAAGAACATTTTAAAACTCTCACAGTATATTCTCACAGTATATTAAAGTTAGTTCCAATATTTCCTACTCCAGACCACACATTTGCAATCCAAGCACTCAGGCAGATCACTCACCAGTTCAAGGATAGCCTACATATTCAGTTCCAGGCCACTCAGAGATACACATTAAGTACACAGTAAGACCCTGTCTCAAAACAAAGTTACCTATTTCAAAAATCTTCCTTGTTCCAGCAGCAAGGGGCTTGTTGTTTTGAAATCAAATCACATGTTGTACCAGCTGGAACTCTCAATTGTCCTGACTACAGCCTCTACCTCACAAATGCTGGGATTACAGGTAAGCAACAATGAAAGCATCATTATTTTTCTTGCTTCTGAGGGTTGGTTACATACACACACATCTTACATTATTGTGGTTTGTATTGTAGCTACCTGGGATCTGTCTGGGGTTTTTTTTTTTTTTGTTGTTGTTGTTGTTGTTTGGTTTTTGAAGAAAGGACTTCTAAGTGGTGGCCTCAAACTTGCAGCAATCCTCCTGCTTCAGCCTCCTAAACATTGATAACAGGCCTGTGCCCCTGTGCCTACCTTATCTCCTTTAATTGGCAAACTCCTTCCTAAAGAGGGGGATTATATTCTGAGTTACCTTTACTCCCTCTTGACTAATACAAAGAAGAAACTGGATCTCTGTCTGTGAGTTCGAGACCAGCCTGGTCTACAAAGCTAGTTCCAGGACAGGCTCCAAAGCCACAGAGAAACCCTGTCTAGAAAAACCAAAAAAAAAAAAAAAAAAAAAAAAAGAGAGACTGGACAAACAGTTGCTGAATTACTCTAGCCACTTGACACTCTTTCAATCGTCCACAGTAAATCTTCAACTCTTTGTGAAGGTCGAGTTAATCTAGCAGCCCAAAGCCAACACCACTTCTTCGATGAGATGAATACAACCGTCTCTGTAGGGAGCGGTATCATCACCTCTTGGATTTGGGCAAATGAATCAATACCTAAATTGACTGTTGTACACGGACTCTTTAGAACTCTCTGTGATGAAGTTCAGAAAAATCATCTCCCCAAAGTAGGCCAGAATCACGCACACACCCCCTCCCCTTTTCTGAAACTTCTATCAGTGATGCTCCCACGCTCTCACTCCCACCTGGGAGAAAGGCTGTCAAATTACTTGCTGCGCACCTAGTGGCGATGCAGACGCAGCTAGCGCTCTAGGTCACGGCCGCCGCGGAAGAACTCCTCTGCGGGGCGGACCCCAACCCCTGGCCTCTCTAGCCTCATCACTCCCCGCACCGCTCTCTGCCTTCTATCTCGTGATGCCCCCCACATCTGGGTTAGCTCAAGGACTCGAGGAGGCAGAGGGCACGGCCGTGGGCAGAAGCACCGAGGCCTGAGGAGAGCTCTAGCGGTTTGAAAAGCTCGGGACCCCGAGAAACGCACGGGGTCGGGGAACAGGGCCCAGCGGGCTGAGCCCTTAGGGCCACTCGCCTCCTCCTCGGCCAGGCCGCCGGGAGGCGCTGTGGGAGCTCGGGCGGATCCGCTAGCTCGGCCTCCCCGGCAGGAACCGGTCGGGGCGCCCCCCGCAGTGGTGGTCTCTCAGGAAGCCGCCGGGAAACCTGTGCGACGGAATAAAAGGAGACGCTCCGGGCGCACAGGATAGGCGAGGAGGGCCTCCCGGCTCCACCAGCCCCTCACCTTCATGGCCGCGACCGCCTCGGCTCGGTCGGCTCTACCCGGGAACTCAGCACCATAGCAGCCTCATCACACAACGGACCTCCTTCCTTCTAAGGCGGCGAAGGCTGCGCCTCCCGAGGCCGACTGAGCGTCCCGACGTAAGGGGCGTGGCCGAGAAGACGCCGAGAGGCGGCGGGCGAAGATCACCAATCCGAAGCAGTTCTTCGGGGGGCCGGTCACCAGAGCCAATGAAATTGTAGGGAAGGGGCGGGGCCTCGGGCGCAGGCTCGGGAGCGAAGAGGGGCAGGGCAGGGCTGGGCGGGACCCGACGCGTCGGCTCTCCGAGGGAAAGCTCTCGAGACTGAATTGGCTTCCCACTTCCGTGCCTAAGTTCCCCTACGGAGACAGAAAAGAGTGTGATGAGGTGGGAGAAGCGGTTGTTTTGGAGGATTTTGTTCTGAACTGCCGAACAGACCCTCGGGGCTTACCCCATTCTCCGAATGTTTTAGATTCCCACATTGTGAGAATCTCTGTTCTCCTCGAGGAGAGGCGTAGGAAGAACCACTAATAAGGTTTATTGAATTAAATTCCCATTGCTCTTTTATTTGTCGTTGTTTAGCGTGGAGGGGGGGCGGTAAAACAGAGAACAGAGTTTCCCTGAATGTCCTATGCAGACCAAGCTGGCCTCAAACTCAAAGGAGCCGCCTGCCTCTGCCTCCAAGTGCTGGAATTAAAGATGTGTGCCACCACACCTAAGACCAATTGACCTTTGAAATGTTCAACGTGACCCAACTCCTAACCCTTTGAAGGAATTCACATGATCCTTTCTAATTGACGTGGGAGGCAGGGAAACTAGTGGCAAATGATAGTATCAATTTCCTCAACCTCACTGGGTTAAGGCTTTAAATAGTTTTTCTACACTTCTTTCTCTCACTTCAAAATAACTGAAACTTTGCCGGGTGGCAGTGGCACACGCCTTTAATACTTTAATATGAGAGGCAGAGGCAGGCAGATCTCTGTGAGTTTGAGGCCAGCCTGGTCTACAAGACCGAGTTCCAGAACAGGCTCCAAAGCTACAGAGAAACCCTATCTCAAAAAGAAAGAGAGAGAGAAAGAGAGAGAGAAAGGAAGAGAAAAAGAAAAAAACTGACACCTTAGATTTGAAGATGTTAATTCCTTCTTAGTAAAGACCCAGGCAGTTCCACTCCTCGAGACAGGGTTTCTTTGTGTCCTGGGACTATCCTGGAACTCGCTCAGTAGAGCAGGCTGGCCTGAACTCACACATATTCACCTGCTTCTGCCTCCTGAGCCCTGAGATTAAAGGTGTGCCACCACCACTGCCTGGTCACTATTACTTAAAAAAAAAAAAAGACAACAACAAAAACACTTTAAAATTTTTTACCTTGTGTATCTATGCACCATATGCGTGCTGTGACCAAAAGTCAGAAGATGTTGGCTCCTCTGGAACTGAATTACAGGTGGTTGTGAACCATTATGTGAGTGCTAGGAACCACACCCAGCTCCTCTGCAATAGTAACAGTGCTCTGCCAGGCGATGGTGGTAAATGACCTGCACTTAGGAGACAGAGGCAGGCAGATCTCTGTGAGTTCAAAGCCAGCCTGGTCTTCAGAGCTAGTTCCAGGACAGGACAGGTTTCAAAGCTACAAAGAAACCCTATGGGGGGAGGGATAAAAGGGTAATGACACTCTTAACCACTGAGCTATCTCTCCAGCCCCTGTCTATTCCTTTTTTAAAAAAAAACAAACCAAAAAAAAAGACTTTATTTATTATATATGCAGGCCAGAAGCGGGCACCAGATCTCATTACAGATGGTTGTGAGCCACCATGTGGCTGCTAGGAATTGAACTCAGGACCTCTGGAAGAGCAGTCAGCGATCTTAACTTCTGAGCCATCTCTCCAGCCCCCCTGTCTATTCCTTTTTAACAAGTCTGCTTAGATGTACTCTTTGGCAGAGCACTCATGCAGCTGGACACCTTGGCACAGGCCTTTAATCCCAGGACTGGGGAAGTAGAGGCAAGCGAATTTCTCTGAATTCCAGACCAGTCTACATAGTCAGACACTGTCTTAAAACACAAAACAAAGCACAGAGAGCTATTTCCTTCGACTGACTATGTCAAGCCCTATTTTTCTTCAAGTTCTATTGAGATAATGTAATTTCTTGTCTAGGATGAACCTAAGTTTTCTTACTTGGGAAAACCCAGAAAGCCAGTCATCCCCCATGTTAGTGGCAATAGCTGAACTTCATTAAAAAAGAAACTATCAGAAAGCACTTATTCCTTCCTTTTTTTATAAATATTTATTTATTATGTATACGATGTTCTGTCTGTGTGATGCCTGCAGGCCAGAAGAGGGCACCAGACCTCATTACAGATGATTGTGAGCCATCATGTGGTTGCTGGGAATTGAACTCAGGACCTTCGGAAGAGCAAGCAATGCTCTTAACCACTGAGCCATCTCTCCAGCCCCACTTATTCCTTCTTATCATCCAGGCAAAGAACATTCATTAAACATTTGCTGACAGGGCTAAGGAGGCGGCTCAGTCAGTAACGTGCCTGCTGAGTTCCATCCTTGGCACCCATGTAAAAGTCAGGTTTGGTGGCACCTATCAGTAATTCTAGAACTCTGTGGGTGGAGACAGGAGGATCCCTGGAGTTTGGTGGCCAACATTGGTGAACTACAGGCCCAGTGAATGCATGACTTTGTCTGAGCAAGGGAGGAAGCAATTAAAGAAAAGAACCAACATTAGCTTCCAGCCTCCATCCATACATTTTCTAGCTAAAAAAATATTAAGCCAGACATGGTGGCATACATTTTTAATCCAAGCAGGTAGGAAGCAGAGAATTTAAGGCCAATCTGGTCTACGTAGTACATTCCAGGTCATCCAGATTTGCTGGGGTTGAAAAGATTGGTTCTCCCTCAATAATCTTCAAGGGTTAGTGAGTAAATATCAAAATATTCTGGCCACCATTAGCTGTCTCGGAAATGCAAATAAAACCACAGACATCACTCCTACTCAGATGCTGGAAAGAGCAAAACGCGTGTAAACCTTGTTGAAGATGAGGAAGCCTCATTGGTGGTCGGAATGTGACGTGAGAAGGCTGCTGGGCAGAATTCTGGCAATCATTTAAGTTACCTATGGCCACAGAGGAACTTAGAGCAGGATTCACAGCAGCTGAAATGGGGAGGCTGCACAAATGCCCGACACTGAATGAATGTAGAAACGCATAGTTTTTTTTTTTTTTTTTTTTTTTTTTGAGAGAGGGCTGACCCCCTGGATACAACAGAATGTTTTCTGGCTTGGCTAACATGCATGAGGCCCTAGGTTCAATCCCTGGTGCTGCCAATAGAAAAGAGAAAATCATTCACAAAATATGTCTGTGTCATCAAAATGACTCAGTATGCAAAGTACTGTGGGCAAAGTCTGAGGAACTCAGCTTAATCACCAGGATGCATTTAGGGTGGAAGAGAGAATCAGCCCCACAGAGTTGGCTTCTGACCTCCACATAGATGTTGGGTACAACGATCATATACTTTCCACCCCCCCATCCCTGTCTTTCTCTCTGTCTCTCTCTCTCTCTCTGTCTCTCTCCCCCTCTCCTCTCCTCTTCTCTTCCCTACTCTCCTCCTTTCTCTCTCTATCCTCTCTCTCTCACACACATACAACATAACAAATAAAATTCAGGTGCTGTCTAGATAGTTCAGTGGGCACTCAAACTTGATGAACTAAGTTCCAACCCTGGATTCGATATGATGAAAGAAGAAAACCAACTTCCCCAAGTTGTCCTCTGACCTCCATACAGGAACCAGAATATGTGTAGTGTGTTCATGCGTGTGTGCACACACACACGCGCGCGAAAACACACACACACAATGTAACTTTAATTTTTTTATATTTTATTTTATTTTATTTTTGGTTTTTCGAGACAGGGTTTCTCTGTGGTTTTGGAGCCTGTCCTGGAACTAGCTCTTGTAGACCAGCCTGCCTCTGCCTCCCAAGTGCTGGGATTAAAGGCGTGTGCCACCACCGCCCAGCTAAATGTAACTTTAAAAAGTAAAAAAAAAAAAAAGCAAAAATAAATGTCCAGAATGTGTATCACATATTAAATGTTCAGAATAGCAAATTCTCGGAGAAAGGGGTGACCCCCAGGGATGAAGGAGTTGAGGATGATGAAGTGGCTGCTATTGAGCATGCGGTTCCCTTTTGCCAGGGAGTATTGTTTTCTACTGGTGATAGGGATCAAATCCAGAGCACTCTGCCTGTGTTCTGTCACTGAGATCTGCCTCAGACTCACTGTGGAGGATGCAAAGGTTTAAAACTGGCTCGGATGGCAGTGGCCACGGGAATAGAGTCTGTGTGAGTTGACGATTCCTAACTACCTGGAGTTGAGACTTGAGATACTTCATATTTTTTTATTTAGTTTTGTATTTTGAGATTGATTTTATTTTATGTGTATGGGTGTTTTTCCTGCCTCTATAGACATACTTGCACTGCATGTGTGCCTAGTGTCTGAGGGGACCGAAAGAAGGTGTCAGATCTCCTGGAACCAGAGTTCAAAATGTCTGTGATCCACCATGTGAGAGCTGAATCAAACCTGGATCCTCTGGAAGAGCAACCAGTGAACAATCTCTCTAGTCTGTTATTTTTGAGATTTGTAACTCTAGCTGGTTTAGAACTCACTATGTAAACTGGGCTTGGTGGCACACACCTTTATTCCCAGCACTTAGGAGGCAGAGGGAGGCGGGTCTCTGTGAGTTCAAGGCCAGCCTGGTCTACAAAGAAAGTTCTGAGACAGCTAGAACTGTTATACAGAGAGATCCTGTCTTGAAAGACAAAAAAAAAAAAAAAAAAAAAAAAACCTCACTATGTAGGTAAGGAGACTTTGAATTCTGGATTCTCTTGCCTCCACTCCCCCAGTGTTGGAATTACGATGATTGGCTTCTACTACTGGCTTTTGAAAATTCACACTTTCGGTAAAAGAGATTTGTTGTGTGATGGAATGTTGCTTCACTTCATTTCATTTTCCATGTGAAAACGTTCTTCTTCCCACTGTGTGCTAATTGTACCGGTTATAGTTTGAGAAAATGTGTTTTCCTAACTTATGATAAACTACCACTTTGTATTTCAGAGACAAAAAAAATTGCCCAGACACATGAGATAATTTATTGTAGCTCGATTACTTGTTTATTGTATAGTGGAAGTGTTCTCCGGGCAGCTGGGTAGGTTTTTGTTTTTGTTTGTTTTGAGTGGGGTCTTTCGTAGCCTAGGCTGGAGATACACAGCTGAGACTGTATTGAACTCCTGAATTCCTAGAGCCTCATGCCTCCACCCCCCGCTTCTGGGATCTCAGACATTTTTATTTATTTTTGCCTTAAGTTAAATCTCTTCTAATATAAATAGAAATATAACTGCAATATATGGCTACCTGCAATGTATCAATATTTGCATAAAGGAAAAAGTCATATACTTTTCTACACGTACATGTTTATTTACATTTTATTTATTTGATGTACTTGTGTGTGCTTGTGTCTGGATGTATCAGAGTTCATGTAATAGGGTTGGAACATAGGCAGGCAGGCAGACACAGCAGCAGGCACCTCAAGCCCTGAGACATCTTTCCAGCCCAATCTTTTTTAAATTACGCTTATCTGTCTGTCTATCTATGTATCTATCTATCTATGTATCTATCTATCTATGTATCTAACTATCTATGTATCTGTATCTATATATCTATGTATCTATCTATCTATGTATCTATCTATCTATCTTTGGGAGTTGGTACACACTCAAGACACAGGACACTTGTGGAGGTCAGAGGACAACTTGTGGGAAGCAGACAGCCTCGTTCCTGTCGTGTACATCGTAGGGATGAAAACTCAGATCTTCAGGCTCCATGCCAAGTGCTCTCACCAACACATAAAAAGTTATCTAAAATAGAATCTTATGATGTGGCCCAAGCTGGCTCTAACTCATAGCAGTTCTCCTGCCTCAGCCTCCTGAGTGATGAGATTACAAGTATGAACCACCACATCCATCTACATAAAAAGTTCTTCTTCTGAGTTTATAAAGTGCTGAAAGTCAATCGACTTGGGGATGCAGTGGCGTGTGCCTGTGGTTAGAGCTGAGGTGAGAGGAGCCCAGGGATCTGGGGGTCTGAGGACGGCCTGGGGACAAACAGAAAACCATCTGAACCCTCTCTCACATGGAAGAAGAACCAAAATGACATGATCTAAACCTTTTTTAGTTACTAAATAACCTATTTCTTTCAATCATGTGTACTTGTAAGACAACAGGGTAGATAGTTATTTTTAGTCTATCACTTCACCATTTTAAGAATTAAATCCTTAATCTTAGATCCCAGGACTCAGGATTCAGAGGCAGGGGGATCTCTGAGTTTGAAGCAGTCTAGTCTATATAGTGAATTCTAGGGCAGCCAGAGTTGACTGAGACCCTGTCCAAAAAAAGAAAGTAATTCATGTGTGGAAGGCAAAATGAGTAGTTTTCAAAGTCATTTAGCAACTTGCTAGACTAGTCTTATTTTGGAAACATTCAAACTCACATGAGATAAAGAGTATCACTCAACACTGGAGCAGATGGGTTTCTTTTTTTAATTTATTTAATGTTATGTACATTGGTGTGAGGGTGTCAGATCTGGAATTTGAGTTACAGACAGTTAGTTGTAAGCTGCCATGTGGGTGCTAGGAATTGAACCTGGGTTCTCTGGATGAACAGCCAGTACTCTTAACTGCTGAGCCATTTCTCCAGCCCAAAATGGATTTCTTTAAGTTCATGGTCAGCCTGGTCTACATAGTGAGTTCCAGACTAGCCATGTAGACAGACAGGAAGGAAGGAAGGAAGGAAGGAAGGAAGGAAGGAAGGAAGGAAGGAAGGAAGGAAGGAAGGAAGGAAGGAAGGAAGAAAGATGGATGATATATACATACATATATATACCTACATACACACACATACATGATATGTAGGTAGGTAGATAGATACAGACAGATAGAATAGTGAGTCCCTATGTTACCTTCACCCAGTTTTAATGGTTCTCTGCATTCTTGCTTTTTTTTTTTTTTTTTTTTTTTTTTTTTTTTTTTGAGACAGGGTTTCACTGTGTAGTCCTGGCTGTCCTGTAACTCACTCTGTAAACCAGGCTAGCCGGAACTCATGGAAACACCTACCTCTGCCTCCCGAGTGCTGGGATTAAAGGTGTGCACCACGAACGTCCGGCTCCATCCTTTCATTCTTACCTCGCTCTATCCACTCCCCCCATTCCAGTTAACCGAGTTAAAGTGGTGAATGTGAAAATGTGTGAGAATCCAACCAAGTTTGCTGTGTTGACTTTTATTAATAAAAGTGTCCTGGGTCACTTTTATGATGATTACCAAGACAAGGTAATCCATCTTCTTTAGAGTCACTGTTTAAATTTCATGATTTAAAAGATGGTTTTCAGGGCTGGGGATGTGGCTTGGTTGGTAGAGTGCTGTCTACCATGTAGGAAACACTAGTTTAGATCCCCAGCACTGCCTAAAACCAAGTGTGGAGACATAGGCCTGTAATCCCTGCATAGAGGAGGGGGGAGGGAGGCAGGAGGAGCAGAAATTCAAGGTCATTCTTGGTTACACAGTGAATTAATTGAAGGCCAGCCTGGCATACAGGAGACAACTTCTCAAAAAAAAGAAAGAAAATCAGAAGCAAAAACAAAGAAATCCTTGTTTAACCCAAGTTTGCAAGTGACAATGTTGTAAATGGATAGATAACAAAAATGTACTCAGTGGGAGCCAGCATCGTGGCTCAGGGGAAAAGGTGCTTGCTGCCAAGCCTGGCTACCTGAACTCAATGTCTGGCATCCACATGTTGGAAGGTGAGAACCACCTCACATAAATTGTCCTCTGACTTCCACATGCATGCAGTGGCATGTGCACTCCCATTCTCTCTCTCTTACACACACACGTGCACACACACACACTGATTATAAAATAATGTAATAAAAAAGAGTACAAGAGAGACGGGGTACGAGGGGTTCCTCTCGAGGGGCAGGACAACAAGAGACAATAACAAGATAACAGGAGGGAATTTGATCAAAGTATATTACACATGTCCACAGTCATGCAAGAGTGAATAAGATGTTGATTTTATGAAAAAAAGAAGTTCTCCATCTGTGAAACGGAGGCCGTGATTGCCAACTGGTACGTACCTTCAGCCTTAAAGCTTTGCTGAGTAGGTGAAAACTACTGACAGAGGAACGGAAGAGAGGCAGAACTTTAGTGGTTTTCCAGAGTCAAAGGGAAGGTTTTACAGGTGCCCCGCCCCACCCTCCCTACTAGGCAAACCCGGCGCAGGACTTTCTTCTTGTCAAAGCTTGGGAAACTGAGTCAGTCTTGAACTCCCTTGCCCGAGGCTGAGTGTACACCGATGAAAGTCAGAATCATGCCAGCCCGTGCAGGGTCATGTTCTCCGGTGTTTCTGTTCTTCTAGTAAAGAGACAGATCTTGCAAAACAAGTTCATTCCTGTTCGGGAATCTCCATTCACACAAGAGGGGTGTCTGGAGATGTGAGCACGCCACAGTATTGGGAGGTAATTTGCCTCTGCTGCAGGTGGCTACTTTACTTTCCCCGTGGACTTTCTAGCTCATTCTCCTCATATGGAGCACTCTCAAGTGCCAAGCCCTAAACAAAGGGACACGTTTTTAGCCACAATGAATGTCGATGCGTCAGAACTGCTGTGTTGATTTCTTACGGCTGCTGCACTGAATGCCTACAAGTCTGGTGGCTTGAATAACAGAAATAGATTCTCTCACAGCAATAGAGACCGAAAGCCTGACATCACTTATTAGCAGAACCATGGTTTGAATGTGTTACCTTTGAACTCGTGGTTCCCAGCTGCAGGTGCTGTTTTGGGAGACTGTGGAACCATCTGGACATGGCCGACTTAGGCTGCAGGAGTTGGCCTGGAGAGCTATGGCTAGATCCCAGTTCTGCTCACTTCTCTGCCTTCTAGTCTGTGAGGATGTGAGGAAGCCATGCCCCCAAGTTCCTGCTGCTAGGGATGGTGCCACCTTCTGTTACGCCTTCGTCACCATGAGGGGCTGTTTCTGCTCTAATTGGAGATGTGAGCCCTTTCCCTCTTAGGTTATTTGGTGACAGCAACATAAAACTAGCACGGCGATGGGACAATCTTTTCTCTCTGTCTTCACCTGACGTCGTGCCCACCCACACAATCCAGAATGACCCCATATTTTACCATCAATGTTGCTTCTTCAAAGTAAACTCATGTTAACAGGCTCTGGGTGAATGTGTAGTTTTAGAACTCACTATATGGCCTCAAGTCCATGGATTGGTCATGGCAATCCACCTGCCTCAGTGTCCCATTTGGTTGGATATTTACTTCAAAAGCTCTAAAGTTCTGAGTTCATTCTACACACACGAGATAGAGAGAGAGAGAGAGAGAGAGAGAGAGAGAGAGAGAGAGAGAGAGAATGAAAATATTCTTTTAAAGAGGCTGGGGGTGTATCTCTGTGAGAGAATGTTCGTCTGTCTAGAGTGAGGACTACACCCCACCAGCAGTTGGTGACAGTCAAGATGAAGCTCTGGAATTGTCATTGGTTTGAAAGTCAGCCTTTTGAACAGCACACAACATGCCAGTTTCCCCCTGAATTGAATCATATTTTATGACTTCATTATTCCAAGTTGTTTCTAAGTATATGCCAGAGTAGCATTCGATAGCTAAGGAAATGTTAAAATATAACATTTCCAACACTCACCAATGAACAGGGCTGATAGACCTCAATTGTCCTACTTAGCCTAAGCTTCCCGGGCTCACAACCTATCAAAGGAAAGCAACTCAGCTCCCTCCGCAAGCCTGAGAAGCTCTGGGAGGATCAAGAAGATGATGAAAGGGACAAAGCCTCTTTCTAAAGATCATAGACAGCACATCGTTAGAGCCCTCATTATGTGTACTGCCTAGTGACTCACAGAGGGCATGGGCTCAGACCCTGCCTTTCCCAGCTAACAGTTTACAACCCGGGCAGACAGACAGGCTGACGCTCACACTCGTTTACAGACCAGCCAGACACACACAGTGCAGCATGACCATCAAGTCAACGGATGTTTGAGTGAGGCAAACATTGGGATGGGGACATCCAGATGACTGAAATAAAAACAGGTGAACATCCCACTTCTGGGCTAAAGTAAACCGATGGGACAAAAGTTTACCCACCATCGCATCCATTGGCAAGAATAAACACAAGACTCAAAATTGCTCTAAAAATACCAACCTTTTATTTATCCTCATTCTGAACACTAACATCTTCTAGGGTCCTTGGCTTTTGTGCATTTGTATGTGATGGGAGGGGGACTCACAGTCCTCCTGCCTCAACCTCCTAAAGGCTGGGATTTTAGGAGAGGAGGCCAGGTCTGGAGGGTCACAATAATTGAAACAACTGGGGCTGGAGAAATGGCTCAGCGGTTAAGGGCACTTGATACGTCTCAGCAGCTAGATGGCTTACAACCACATGTAAGTCCAGTTCCAAAGGATGTGATATCCTCTTCTGACCTCCGTGGGCATCAGGCACACACATGGTACATAGCTATTTGGGCAAAACATTCATAAATGTAAAATAAATGTTATTTATTTATTTTGTTTGTTTGTTTTGAGACAAGGTTTCTGTTTGTAGCCCTGGCTCTTCTGGAACTCACTATGTAGACCAGGCTGGCCTCAAACTCAAAGAGATCCACCTGCCTCTGCCTCTTGGGTGGTGGCATTAAAGGTATGTACCACCATTGCTCAGCAAATAAATATATCTTTAAAAAATAATAATTGTAGCAATCTCTGTTACAGTCTCTAGTTACAGACCATGGTTTTGTGTGATATTTCTGAACACATATCTGAAATTGCCTTTGCTAAAACAAAACTGCTTTTTCTTCTGAACATCATTGGCATGATTCCTGAAAGAGCTCTTTTGGCCTTGAATCGAAGATGTTTTTGTTTCAACTAACTCGATTCTATTTAATTCTTATCTCTTGTCATTTGAATTAGGACTCAGAATGGTCTTTTTTTTTTTTTGAATAGCTAATCATTTCGATCATTTGACACTTGAGAAAAACACTTTCTAGGGGCTGTGGGTACAACTCAATGGTATAGGACTTGCCTAGTAAAATGCAAAGGTTTGGGTTCTTTATAAATAAATAAATGGAAGGAAAGAAAAGAGAGAAGGAGGAAGGGAGCACAACGCTCCAGTATGGAGAACCTGTGGTTTAAAGTTCTCCTAGCAAGTCAAGGTCCCTTCAAGCATCTAGCCTATCAGAATCAAGCTTGGCCCGGGTTATAAGAGATAGCCTCATAAAACAAAATTTGGGCTTCAAATATGTCTCAGTCAGTGAAAGTGTTTGCCGATTGACTATGAGGGCCAGGGTGGAATTCTCAGCACCCACATAAAAGGTGGATATGACAGTGTGAGCCTATAGCCCCAGTGCTAGGGAAGTGGGGACAGGACAGGAGACCCCCCCCCAGGACATGGTGGCCAGCCAGTCTACCTGAATCTGCGAGTTCCAAGTTTAGAAAGGGCTCAGCAGGTAAAAACGCTTGGCTCACAAACATGAGGACCCGAGTTAAAGTCCTCAGGACCCACATTAAAAAGTCAGTGTGGTCACAGGAGAGGCTGTGATTCTGATGCTAGAATGGACTGAGACCGAAGGACTTGCTGGCTTCTAGCCTCACTCCAGGTTCAGAGAGAGGCCCTGCCTCAAGGTAATACAATGGAGAGTTATAGAGGGGAAGATACTTGACACCGTCTTTGGCCTCCGTGAGCACACAGTGCACACACCCACATACACATATGCCCCCCCCAATACGCTTGTGAATATAATAATAATAATATAGTGGAGAGCAACTGGAAGATATCAGGTATCAAATTCTGGCCTCCACATGCATGCATAACTACAGCTAAACAAACACGTACACAAGTACACACATACACACAAACACTTACACAAGTACACACATACACACAAACACTTACACAAGTATACACATACACACAAACATGTACACAAGTACACACAAACACGTACACAAGTATACACATACACACAAACATGTACACAAGTATACACATACACACAAACACTTAACCAAGTATACACATACACACAAACACGTACACAAGTATATACATACACACAAACATGCACACAAGCATGTATCTACACACACAAAATTGATACAAATCTGAGTTAAATTTTATAATTTTTTTTGCTTTTTATCTGTTGATAGTGAAGATCAATCTTAGGGTTAGGATACATTAGGTTTAAAACAGGGCAGAAGTTGAACAGTGTGGTACATGCCAATAATCCCAGAATTTTTCAGTCTGGGGTAGGAGGATTGGGAGTCCAAGGCCAGCCTGGACTACTTATCAAGTTTGCCTCTAAAAATAAAGGAAGCCGGGCGGTGGTGGCGCCTGCCTTTAATTCCAGCACTCAGGAGGCAGAGGCAGGCGGATCTCTGTGAGTTCGAGGCCAGCCTGGTCTACAAGAGCTAGTTCCAGGACAGGCTCCAAAGCTACAGAGAAACCCTGCCTCGAAAAACCAATAAATAAATAAATTAATTAATTAATTAAATAAGTAAAAAAAATTAAAAATAAAGGAAATAAAGATAAGGCTGAGGTATATACTGAAGAAGAGACTGGGAGAAGTATTGATTAAGAGCTCTGACTGGACTTCCAGAGCACCTGGGTTCAGTTCCCAGCTCTGACGCTAGTGGCTCACAGCGACCTGTAGTTCCAGCTCTGATGGATCTCACACCTTCAACTGACCTTCAGGAGCCCTATGTACACAGTCACAGACGTACTCTCAGGCAAAGCACTCAGACACATAAAATAAAAATAAACAAATCTCTGAAAATGGAAAAATAGCTGGGTGTGGTGGTGTAAGCCTTTAATCCCAGCACTCAGGAGGCGGAGGCAGGCTGAGCTCTGTGAGTTCAAGGTCAGCCTGGTCTACTAGAGTTAGTTCCAGTACAGCTGGGGCTGTTACACAAAGACACCCTATCTCAAAAAGTCAATAAATGAATAAACAAAGAACGTGATCTTGGGATGGGGAATATATTTCCTCTTTATTGGGGAAACCACTTCAACAACAACAACAAAATCTGATCTGTTTGCTCTTGATTGGTCTAGCCTGGGTCATGTGCTTGTCATTGAAACACCATAGTGATCAAGGGCTGGAAACTTGGTATTCACTGCACACTGAGGGGTCTGAAGATCGTAGGCTGGAGTGAATCCTTCCCTGAGAACTTAGTGGGTGTTAACCACAGTGTAGTTCTTGGAATTGTCTCTCGACACTTCGATTTCTGTGAATGAGCTTAAACATCTCGGAGCTGGAGCGGAAACTCCAGTTCCTAAAGAAGCCCACGTTCTCCAGTTGCTGTGGAAGTTGAATTTGAATTGGCCTCAGATAAAAGCCTGGCTGAGTCATGTGCAGTTCCTAGAAAAGGAAAAGGGCATCAAAAACTATGGGTATGAAACTGGGCGTAGTGGTGCACGTCTTCCAGCACTCGGGAGGCAAAGGCGGGGGATCTCTGCATTTCAGGCCAGTCTGGTCTAAGGAGTGAGATCCAGGACAGCCAGGGCTCCACAGGGAGACCCTGTCTCAAAAAACTGGACGGGGGGGGGGGGATAATTTAGTTTCCTGCCTTTCCCTCCTTTCCATAATGATGTTTTTCAGTTTCTTATAACTGAGAGGGGTAAACAGCCAGGTCTGTGTGTAAACACTGGCAATGCCACTATTCTTGCGCAGTCTACAAGGCAGTGTTCACCAAATCCTTTTTCTTTTTTCTTTTTCTTTCTTATTATATTTTTTAGATTTATTTATTTATTATGTATACAATGTTCTGCCTGCATGTATGACTGCAGGCCAGAAGAGGGCACCAGATCTCATTACAGATGGTTGTGAGCCACCATGTGGTTGCTGGGAATTGAACTCAGGGCCTCTGGAAGGGCTGCCAGTGCTCTTAACCTCTGAGCCATCTCTCCAGTCCCCCACCAAATTGTTTTTCATGACCAAGAATAAAAATACAGGGATAGTTCGGCTGAAAGAAATAGTTTTTAAAAAGATTTATTCAGGACAGGCAATGGTGGTGCATGCCTTTAATCCCAGCACTTGGGAGGCAGAGGCAGGCAGATCTCTGTGAGTTCGAGGCCAGCCTGGTCTACAAAACGAGTTCCAGAACAAGCTCCAAAGCTACAGAGAAACCCTGTCTCGAGAAAAACAAAACAAAAGCTTTATGTTGTATAGTGTTCTGACTGCATATATGCTTGCAGGCTAGGAGAGGGCGCCAAATCTCATTACAAATGGTTGTGAGCCACCAGGTGGTTGCTCGAAATTGAACTCAGTACCTCTGCAAGAGCAGTCAGTACTTTTTATCTCTGAGCAATCTCTTCAGCCCTGAAATATTTTTAAATGTTTTATTTATTTATTTATTTATTTATTTATTTATTTATTTAATATGTATAAAATGTTCTGACTGAATGAATGACTGCAGGCCAGAAGAGGGCACCAGAACACATTACAGATGGTTGTGAGCCACCATGTGGTTGCTGGGAATTGAACTCAGGACCTTTGGAAGAGCAGGCAATGCTCTTAACCACTGAGCCATCTCTCCAGCCCCCTGAAATATTTTTTAACAGACTTAATTCATTTTATTTTTCTTGTATAAAAACCCTTATGTGTCTGGGCAGTGGTGGCACAAACCTTTAACCCCAGCACTTGGGAGGCAGAGGCAGGCGGATCTCTGTGAGCTCAAGGCCAGCCTGGCCAACAGAGCAAGTTCCAGGACAGCCAGAGTTGTTGTATAAAGATCTGTTGTGGGTTTTCACAAGATGGTCAGTGAATTCCTGATAAGGAGACCTGGTGAACACAGTCTCTTTCCAGAGGTCTGGGAGTCAGGGAGCTGTAGGTCTTGGAGATGGTGTCAAAGGTGGCCTTGGCAACGTTGCCAGGGATGGCAGTGCAGCCCCTGGCTGATGTGTAGCAGTCACCAATACAGGCCATTAGAGAAAGCTTCGTGGGACAGGCGCAGAGGTGCTGCCAGTGCCCCTGGGACAGAAATGGGGTGCATTAGCACAGAGCCACAGCAGCCTGTCACTTTGCATGGAATAGTGTGGGGCTTGCCAATCTTGTTCCCCCAGTAACCTCTCCACACAGGGCTTGTGTGGGAAGCTTGGCCTAGACGATGGCCGCTTGGATGGCAGTGGATACCTCCTTGGAGCCCTTAACACAGAAACCAACATGACCATTGTAGTCCCTAATAGCGACAAGAGCCTTGTACCGAATCTGATTCTGCACTGGAATGAGCTTTAGAATCTCATCCTTTAGGGATGCACCCAGGAAAAATCAATAATCTCGGATTCCTTAATGGGCAATGAGGTCGATCTCCTCCAGGGACTGATCTTCATGTCCTTAACCAGGCAGCTGGTGCTGCCAGAAGCAGACATGTCTCACTGTTGAGAAAAGTCTAAGTTCTTAAAACTTTTTAAATGCCATATTTGGTAGGTCTTTGAAGTGTTGAAGATTATGTATCTGAAATATATCTCTGTATATCTAGAAAACCTAATAAACATGACTATAAGTTTGACTACTATAAATGACTATTAATCAGTAATTGTTAATTCTATATTACATTTTTTTGTGTTTTTTTTTTTTTTTTGTTTTTTTGTTTTTCGAGACAGGGTTTCTCTGTGGTTTTGGAGCCTGTCCTGGAACTAGCTCTTGTAGATCAGGCTGGTCTTGAACTCACAGAGATCCACCTGCCTCTGCCTCCCGAGTGCTGGGATTAAAGGCGTGTGCCACCACCGCCCGGCTCTATTACATTTTTAAATGAGCTGTATAAATATAATACCTTAAAGAAGAACAGAAATACATATACACAGTATAACAAAATCAACCTCAAATTTGTATCAATAGACCAAGATTCATACCAATGCAAAGTATTCATCTCTATATCATGTCCCCCTTATATTTTTAATTTTTTTTGGAAATTGACTTTGACCATTAATCATTTATAACCAACCCTTTTAAAATGAAAATAAACATTTATAAACAATCATTTTGAGAATTTGGGTGTTGTTTTCTCCAAACTGCTTCCTGATGTTTGTTGGGTGAAGTATTTTTAGGATACATGGAAACCTTTCGGGGTGGTCTTGTTCCATCAAACAATATTAGCTTGGAAGGAATCCGTAGGTTCTCATCTTCTGTGGAAACAAAAGCAAAATCTCTTTTCCAAAGTAACATATCCTTAGACTCAAATTTTAAAGTCAAGATACCTTTAAAATATCTGTGTTGGTTTAGCTTAGCAGCTCCCAGAATCAAATGTCTCTCTGCAGTCAAAAAATTCAAAGAAAACACAATAATATACATAATCCAAACTTTCTGTGTATATTCCATCTTTACGTGGCTTGTTTTTTACTCCTTTAATCTATGACTGTCTGTACTCTTTTATATTATATTATTTTTACTGTCTCTTTAAAGACTTTGTTTTATTTTTTAAAACTATTTCCTTTTACAACTGTCTATACTTTTTTTTCTCTCTCCCAAGTCTATATACATTTTTAAAACACACTATGACCCATTCAGAAGTTTATTTCTGTCTGAATCTGTCTTTATTGCGTATGTGTAATCATTTTCTGTCCAGGAGAGCTTGTAAAATGGTAAACAGCTTGGTCACAGTGGCCCTGGATGCTGGCTCCACCTACTCTTGGCCTCTTGATATAGCAGAGGTAATGGAGGTGTGAGTCATGCTTACCGCCCCAGCTCCAGGGACACAGCGGGTGGGTCTATGTCTCCAGTAAGCAACTTGTAGCACTCTGGTCACAAAACATAAGTGCTCTATAGAAGGACCGCCAAAAAGAGCCAGAACCATCTGTGCCAGCAGCCCAAACCAGGAAACCATCTCTTAAAAGAATCGCAGTTTTTGCTGATAATGCCAAGTCAGGAAGCCTTTCTTAAAGGAGTTGCAAAGTCTTTTAAGAAACAGAGCCCACCCGAGAAAATGCTACTACCAAGAAGCCATGCTTAACTCTGTTCTTTTGTGTCTAGAATTTCTTCCCAAGCTCTCTCGGGTTTTATGTGGAGGCAGTTGCTCACACTGGTGCCATTTATTAAAGAAGACGGCTCCTTTGTTTCTGGCAGCCCAGACCTGAATAATCACAAAGAAACTATATTAATTACCACACTTTTTGGCCAATAACTTGGGTGTATTCCTAGGTAGCTCTTACATCTCCAGTTAACCCATTTCTATTAATCTGTGTATCACCACAAGACTGTTGCCTACTGGTAAGGTTCCAGTGTCTTCCTCCCTTGGCAGTTACATGGCATCTTCCTAACTCCATCTGCTCTCTCTGTAACTGTATTCGAATTTCCCTCCTGGCTTTGCTCTGCTAAGTCATTGACTGAAACAGCTTTATTCAGCAACCAATAAAAACAACACATATACAGAAGGACATCCCACATCAGGTTTGTACTACTACTACTTGGGTTCTCCGGAAGAGCAACTAGTGCTTTTAACTGCTCAGTCATTTCTCCTTCCCCTAGTTGATTTTTAATGTTTTATTTTCTGTGTGTATGTGCCCATGCCATGGCATATACATGCAGTCAGAGAACAGCTCAACGAGATTGATTCTTTTCTTCCACCATGTGGATCCCAAGGACCAAACTCAAGTCTTCAGGCTTGGCTAAAGATGCCTTTATCCATGGAGCAATCTTGCAGACCCTGTCTGTTGTTGTTTTTGTTTGTTTTCTTGAAAGAGTCTCACTATGTAGCCTCAGCTGGCCATTTTTTGTTTGTTTGTTTTCTTTTGCTTTTAATGTTGATCCTAGGTGTCCAACACAGATACTCAGGCTTAGAAGGTAAACACTTGCAAACAAGCTATCTACCAGTTCTACATACTGTTAAACAATAAAGTTTTGTCTGTTACAAAAAGTTTAGGAAAACTCTATTGCCCTTTGTTTCTTCCTACAGGCTCTTTTGAGTGTTTTTTTCTTCCACCCACAAGAAGCTAAGAGTTATAAAATGTTACAGTCTTATAAGAGCTGGCTAAGATAACTAAGCTTCCAATGTTCTTAGATAGTAAGTAAACTATCTTGAGTGAAGAAGAAAGTGGAAGAGAGAGAAAATACACAAAAAAGTCAAACATCCTTATGTTTTAACCCTGTCATTACAGTCTTGGGTATAAAAGGCATTTACTCCTCTGAAGATCTGGGAGAGATGGCAAACAGAGCTAGTTTTTATTTTCATGGAGGTATAGTAAGTCAGACCCATTTGTCACAACATTACCCCAAAAGGCCTTCATCAGGATGGACGTAGACTATCTGGTCTAACAGTCAGGGAGCCAAAATAAACCAGAGAAAATAGAACAGAAAGGTACCTTTAAATCAGAGCTCCATGCCATATCACAAAGCAAAATATAATAGAAGGAACTTTTTAAAACTTTTTTTTTTTTGGTTTTTCGAGACAGGGTTTCTCTGTGGTTTTGGAGCCTGTCCTGGAACTAGCTCTATAGACCAGGCTGGTCTCGAACTCACAGAGATCCGCCTGCCTCTGCCTCCCGAGTGCTGGGATTAAAGGCGTGTGCCACCACCGCCCGGCCCACCACTGTGAAGTTTTTTTTTTTTAAGATTTATTTATTTATTATATATACAACATTCTGCCTCCATGTATGCCCACATGGCAGAGGAGGGTGCCAGATCTCAGTACAGATGGTTGTGAGCCACCATGTGGTTGCTGGGAATTGAACTCAGGACCTCTGGAAGAACAGCCAGTGCTCTTAACCGCTGAGCCACCTCTCCAGCCCGGACCGTGAAGTTTTTAAAACTTTAAGAAAAGTAATTTTCTTTACTTCTATTGGAAAATGCCAGCAAGCCAAATATTGAGCATAAGTCAGCATACCAGCCAAGAGTGCAACAGGCAAGTATAGCTGGTGCTTCCCTCATTCCTATAGTTCTGAGACAGATTGCCACCAGCTCACTACAGCCTAGGTCATGTGGTGAGACTTCATTTCCAGACAAAAGGAAAGAGAACAAAGCAATCGATGAGTATAAAATACAGTCAAGGCGGGGCTGGAGAGATGGCTCAGAGGTTAAGAGCATTGCCTGCTCTACCAAAGGTCCTGAGTTCAATTCCCAGCAACCACATGGTAGCTCACAACCATCTGTAATGGGGTCTGGTGCCCTCTTCTGGCCAGCAGGCATACACACAGACAGAACATTGTATACATAATAAATAAATAAATATTAAAAAAAAAATACAGTCAAGGCCATGAAAATTACAGAAAGTGAATTGTCTCACCAACCAGCACTGTGAGATACAGAAAGTGGGTACAAGCAAGCAAGTGGGTTTTGCCTTAGAAATTAATCAATGTGTCTATCACTCCTCCAGCTGCATTAGTGAGCTTTAATTTGGATGGAGAATAAGCAATGAGAAATCCCTTCTCCAAGGAATGAGGTCAACCGAGTTGGAGAAGCTGATCTGATACTTTGGGTATGGAAACGCTTGGCCATGCTCATCAGGTTAATGGTCAAGTTTGCCAAGTAATTCAGTCAGCTACCCAGACATTTCCATATTGATTAAGTTGAGACTCTGTGTGAGAGTTAAGATTTGTTCAATAGGAGATATTTTCTTCCTCCTCAGCCAAACACATTTCTCTGGGTTCAGAGACATTGGGCATTTTTTCTCAATTGTTTGCTGCTTTATTTCCTTGAGAGAGGGTCTGCTAATGTTTTGGAAACTTGATGGCAGCAAGCTCCTATCTGACCCCCTCAACGCTGGGATTATAGGCAGGAACAGCCATGTCGAGCTTTTATATGGATACCCAGGATTTGAACTCATGTCTTTATGCTTACACAGCAAGTACCATTATTCCACAAGTTCTATGTTACCTATTTATTTATTTGTTTTTTCTTTTCTTTTTTAAAAAAAGATTTTATTTATTATGTATATTATTTGTATATTTATTATGTATATATAGTGTTGTACCTACATGTACTACTACTCACCAGAAGAGGGCGTTATAGATGGTTGTGAGCCACCATGGGTTGCTGGATATTGAACTCACGACCCCTGGAAGAGCAGCCAGTACTCTTAATCTCTGAGCTATCTTTCCAGCCCTTGCCTGCTTTTTTTTCTTTTTTCTTTTCTTTTCTTTTCTTTTCTTTTCTTTTCTTTTCTTTTCTTTTCTCTTCTCTCCTCTCCTCTCCTCTCCTCTCCTCTCCTCTCCTCTCCTCTCCTCTCCTCTTCTTTCTTTCTTTCCTTCCTTCCTTCCTTCCTTTCTTTCTTTCTTTCTTTTTCTTTTCTTTTTTTTTTTTTTTTTGAGACAGGGTTTCTTTGTGCATAGTCCTGAGTGTCCTGGAATTCCCTCTGTAGACCAGGCTGGTCTCAGACTCACAGAGATCCTCCTGCCTCTGCCTTCCAAGTGCTGGGATTAAAGTTGCATGACACCTCTACATGGCCCTGGGTTATTTTGTTTTAAATTAAAAGAGCATTCATGTATGCACACAAAACAGGTTTATTTATTACATATTTGTCTTGTTCCAATTATTCACATCTCTCACGCTGTTTTAGCGGCTGTCACTTTGGGAAGGTTTAGGTTTGATTAGCAGCAGGTAAAAGAGCTCTCTGTGACGCTGCTGGCTCTCCTATCTGGACCGGGAGGGAGCTGCAGATGTTACGCTGGAGAGGTCCTGTCTGAGGAGCAGAGGGAAAGTAGGTGTAGCTCTGCTCTGGGTGTACAGTGTTCTGAGACACATGAATCGTGCATCTGATTGCCTACTTCAAAAACTAACTTCAAAGGCTACTGGTTTTCAGTTCCTTCTTTTCATTCGTTTGCTTGTTTTTTGAGACAGAGATTCGCCCATCTCTACCTCCCGAGTGCTGGGATTTAAGATGTACATGATCACTGCCCACTTATTTTCTGTATATGAGAGTTTTGCCTGCAAGTATATCTGTGCACCTCTTGCTTGCCAGATGCCTAAGGAGATCAGAAGAGGGCTTTGGAGCTCCGAGAACTAGAGTTACAGATGTTTGTAAGCCACCTTTGTGGGTGCTGGGGCCTGAACTTGTATCCTCTGCAAAAGCAGCATGTGCTTTGTAGTGCTAAGTCATCTCTCCAGCCCTATTTTTCTTTTTAATTTTTAATCTTGTGTGTGTGTGTGTGTGTGTTTGTGTCGGTGGTTCTCAACCTGTGGGTCAGGAACCTTGGGCGACTGAACAACCCTCCCACAGGAGTTGCCTAAGACCATAGGAAAACATAGATATTTACCTTATAACTCATAACAGTAGCACAATTACAGTTATAAAGTAGCCACAAAAATAATTTTATGGTTGGGGGTCCGACAACATGAGTCACCAGATCAAAAGGTGGCAGAAGGCTGAGAAGCGCTGATCTATGTAAAGTGTGTGCATGCGTGCAGTGCCAGAGGGCATCAAAGGGAGCCAGAGCTCCTGGAGTTGGGGAAGAGACTTGGGAGGTACCCGATGTGGGTATTGGGGCCCAAACTCCAGTTCTCTGGAAGAGCAGTAAGTGCTCTTAGCCCCTGGGCAATTTCTCCAGCACCTACATCACTTAGTAAACAAACAGAATGGATAGAACAAAGAAGACAGACCCAGTATGGGTTTGCATGCAGCAGAAGGTGAATGGTAGGTGCATTTTGTTTGTTTCAAGAGATATAAAACAACTAAGAATGACAAATCATTGATAGTAATTTTATTTTAAAATATCTATTTATTTTTATTTTATTTGTATAAGTATTTTGCCTGGATGTATATTGTGTCCTACATGCGTGTCTGGTGCCTTCAGAGGCCAGAAGAGTGACAGGCCATAAGAGCTAATAAGAAGCCCGAGCTAATGGGCCAATCAGTTTATAACTAATGTAGACCTCTGTGTGATTTCTTTGGGACTGGATGGCTGACGGCTGTGGGACCAGGCAGAGTAGAAACCTTGGTCAACAGGAGAGGTTCGTTTAAGAAAATACCTAACACTCATAACATCTGGGCCATCTCTCCAGCCCTGATAATATAATTTAAGCTCTAGAGAACTAAGTGTCTTGAGATAGATATAGAAAAATAGAAGGGGCACTGTAAAAGGTCAGACTGAAAATATTGCAGGCTGGGGTTTGATCTTGAGGGGTGTCATGCACCAGACTTTGGACTTTGTAGTTAATTATGTAGGAAACAGATACCACAAGGAGGTGATCTGACCTTCTTTCACTGAGGGTGTGGCACTTACAAACTGACCTAGATGTCTGCAAATGGCATTTGTGAGATGTTGAAAAAAAAATTGATTTTTGTTCTTTAAAAGACAGAATAAGGCCAGGTATGGTGGCCCACGATCTTAATCCTAGCAATAGGGAGGCAGAGGCAGATTCTACAAACTGCATAGTGCCATCCTATATATTAAAAGAAAAAGTAAAAATTAA
Organism: Alexandromys fortis; assembly: GCF_014885135.2. Classification (NCBI taxonomy): domain Eukaryota; kingdom Metazoa; phylum Chordata; class Mammalia; order Rodentia; family Cricetidae; genus Alexandromys; species Alexandromys fortis. The sequence continues at coordinate 7,967,116 of NW_026067935.1, forward strand.
TAAAATGAATGAGTGAAAAGAATTTTTTTTTTTTAAAGCAGGGTCTCCCTATGCAGCGCTGGCTGGCCTGGAACTGGCTTTGTAGAACAGGCGGGTCTCAAATTTTCAGAGATCCTCCTGCCACTGCCTATGCCTCCTGAGTGCTGGTATAAAAGGTAGGGCCCGAAACATTCAGTTTGAAAATATAATTTAAAGGTCCCAATTTAATTTTATTGGTTTTTAACACAATCACTTAAAAGTGTCATTTGGGCAGGGTAGAGCTTTCGAATCATCGTAGCTACTGTGGTAGCCGTAGAAGAGTAGGAAGGTTTGAGGCCAGGTTGAGCTTTTGTCTCAAAAAGGGGCGGGGCTTAGCTTCAGGTCTTTGTTAGAATTTCCCTAGCATGCACGAGGCCTCGCGCTTGACCTCTAGTACCGCCAAAGGAAAAAAATGCAATACGACCTATTTTCAAATTATATGAATGTACGTGCAGCCTGCTCCCTTTGTTGCTGACCGCAAGCATTGCCTCTTCCTTTTTACCGGATCCCTGTCCACGTCGACTAGGAACCTGTTCACCTTGTTTGAGCGTTTCTGTAGGGAACCGATTTCTGGTAACACTACGTTTGTCCCACCCCCTTCTGGATATTTTGATTGGCTGTCAGTCTACTTTCTGGTCTCTGATTGGTCGAAGGCCTCCGGGCCCAGAGCACCGGTTCTGCGGGCAACAGTCGGGGCGGGCGTGGTGCCGGGCGGGTGCAGTTATGGCGTAAGGCGGCTCGTGGGCGCGGCGCGCGGCAGGCCTTGAAGGCCTGTCATTGCCAGCGTCCACAAGAGCCACTACTTTGGAACGATGATGACCAACGGGGTAGTGCACGCCAACTTGTTTGGCATTAAGGACTGGGTGACGCCCTATAAGATCGCGGTCCTGGTGCTGCTGAACGAGATGAGCCGCACGGGAGAAGGCGCCGTCAGCCTCGTGGAGCGGCGGAAGCTCAACCAGCTGCTCCTGCCACTGCTGCAGGTGAGAGGCGTCCATTCTCTCCGGCCAGTTTCCTCGCGGACTGTCGGCCCCGCCCTGGGCCTGGGGGCGGGGAATGTGCAGTCGTGGGCCTTCCTTCGGGCGGGGGTTCACCTGCAGCTCTGCTCTAGGGGAACCTGGAAACGTTCCGGGGATGCTTCTAGCTAACGCTAATAGAGCACCTTCTATGGGCAGGCGCTTTCCATGCATTCTTTTTGCAGGCCTCATTGGCCCCTGTATTACCTGAGTGACTAGGGGGAGGCCTTCTGGAAAGCGGGGTACACATAATCTTGAGCTCTGGAGAACAAGGATAGGAATTGCAGATGCTCTTCCCTCTAAAGGACTGTAGTAAATAGAATCATGACATATCAGTGTTGCTCAAACTTATATGTGGTGGGTACTGGAGATGGTTTTATTTTGCAGACTTAGATTGTAGCTCCACTGACTGGAGCGAGTTCATTAAACCCTTTTGAGGCTCGACTTTCTCTCTGTAATGTGAGAAAGATGGTAGACACAATTGGCATTCATTTTTAAAAGACTTACTTACTTTATATGTATGAATGTTTTGCCTGCCTGTATGTATAGTGTGCTGTGTGTCCATACAGAAATCAAAAGAAGGTGTGGTTTTCCTTGGAACTGAAGTTGCAGATGGTTGTGAGCCACCATGTGGGAGCTGGGAATTGAACTAAGGTCCTCTGTAAGATCAGTCAGTACTCCTAACCACTGAGCCATCTCTTCAGACCTGATTGGCATTTATAAGGGTTTCCATAATTTGTAACTCTCAGCTGTATTCATATTTCTAGTATTATAAGGGCATATTATCTCAAAAGCCATAATACTAAAATTTAGTACCTAAAAAAGAAATAGTGGTTTTAATAGCTTTACCCTCACCTGCCTGCCATTTGGAATTCTTTTTGATCCTTTGCCCAGACACCTACTAGTTTTAAGTTTTAAAGTTTACACAGAATTAATCTAATAACATTCCAGTAGACTTTAACGCCTTTACTTACCATTTGACTTTCCCAATTCGTGTTTAATCTTTCCACTAATCCACACAGTTTGTTGTAAAAACATCCAAGTAGAATAAAAATTAATGGAGTTGCCAGGCAGGCATGATGGTGCAGGTCATTAACCCCAGCACTCGGGAGGCAGAAGCAGGCTGATCTCTGTGAGTTCAAGGCCGGCCTGGTCTACAAAGTAAATTCTAGGGCTGTTAAACAGAGAAACTCTTGTCTTTAAAACAAAACAAAAACAAAAACAAAATGGAAAAACCCAAAGGCAACTAATGGAGTGAAAGGCAGCTCCCATGCTGTCCAGTTCTCTTTCTTTCTTTTTTTTTCCCAGAGAGTTTCAATATTAATCCATGTTATTGTTGAGTAGCAGTTTGAAAAGGGCCTAAACACTGCTAACTTTCTAAAACGGCTGCAGTGTGCCATGGTTCGAGCTCATCTAGGTTGTAACCATGATAGTTGAGGTTGCTGTTTAGCTAATGAAGAAAACGGGCTCAGAGCAGCCATGGTGTTGCGTGTTTCCAGAGTGCTGAAGGAAGGAGAGCCGTGTCCTATAAATCCTATTCATTCTTTCTAAAACAGTCCACAAATGTGAAGTAGTTCTTGGTGTTGTAGGTCGTCGGGAAAACCCTGATTCTGTATTTCTTGTTTGGAATGATCCATGAATGACTGTTTGCAGTTCTTTGGCCATTATCTCTAACCTTCCTGTTTCTCCTTCATGCAGGGCCCAGATATTACACTGTCAAAGTTGTACAAGCTGATTGAAGAATCGTGTCCTCAGCTGGCAAATTCCGTGCAGATCAGGTAAACTGTCTTTCTGCAAGGGGGTGGTGAACATTGTAAAGGAGTGGGTGGAAGTTAGGACTTTTAACAAGATAGAGTTAGGGGCTGGGGGTGTGGCTTCGTCAGTAAAGTGCTTCCCTCCCATGCATAAAACCTGGTTCTAGCCCCAGCAGTAGACTATGCGAGCCCACGAGGCTGTGCCCAGCAATGGGAGGTAGAGGCAGGAAGAACAGAAGTTCCAAGTTTTCCTTGGCTGTAAAGCAAATTGGAAGCCAGCGGGATCCATGGCAAACTAAAGTTATACTTATTTCAGGGATTGTTTTCCTTAGTACCTTTATTTAAGTTTTTTTAAGTGAATAGCATTAGACATAAAGTTTATATACTCTTTCCCTCCAGATGTATTATTTTCTATGGAATTACCTCCTTTTGTTTTAGATAATTCCATTTTTACTTTTACAAGTGTTATGACCAGGAAGGGAGCAATTTATGATACTCTGGAGAAATAGGGGAGTGACCTCTTAAGTGGAATATAAAGTTTGTTTTACAAGCCATGGCTTTATACAGACCTTGAAATAACTTTGAAATCAGAACTGTTATTGGTAATTCAGGAATATGAAACATGGAAGATGTTCAATGGGCCTTCCTAAAACATGCATCCCAATTTTCTCATTCAGAATCAAACTGATGGCTGAAGGCGAATTGAAGGATATGGAACAATTTTTTGATGACCTTTCAGATTCTTTTTCTGGAACTGAACCAGAGGTTCACAAAACAAGTGTAGTAGGTATGAAACTTCTCAGAGGAGCAGAGAGCGCTGTCATTGAAGTGAGCAGCTTTCTGAGGGGCTTCTGTCATTCCTTTGGTGTACATGAACAAGCAGAATAGGGTATTGCTATCTTATGGTTTGTATTTGCTGCCTTACTGTTTTGATCCATATTTAACCATAATTTATGGAGAAGCTCCTCTGTTTTATCTGTAATAGTTAGTCTGGTTCTGGGGTCTTTAGGGTTTCCCAGCTCTTTCCACAGTCCTGCGGACCACTTGCCTGTGTGGTGCAACTGTAAGTGAGGGTCACCAGCCAAACTTAGGAAGCGAGGTAAGTAAAAATACACTCTTACTTTAGTATCTGCAGTACGTGCATACATGGCATTTCTTTGATGCTTTTTCTACTAACTGTACCCGTGTCCCTCCCCTCTGGCTCCGTTGCATGGTTGTTTTTATGTTACTCGAATCAGTTATTTATTGATCTCCTGTTTCCCAGGTCCTGGATGTACGAGGTAGATATAGATTTTTGTCTCACAGAGACTACGTTATGCTGGGAGGAGGGGTGGCATATGGTTAAAAGTTAATCAGTAAATAAGCTAATTTAAATACTTCTTGACTTTCGATTAGAATCAAATATAGTAAATATGGCTTTAGAGAGTTTGAATAGCTGTGAAGAAAATAGAGGCCTGAAAGGATGGAGATGGGAGAGGCCTGAGCTCTGAACGTAAAGCATGAGGGAGGAACACTCCAGGAGGAGGGGCAGTATCTGCAGGCGCCTGCGATTCTTCTGAGGAAGAATTGGGCCCATAGTCGTTGCCTTGTCCTAGGATGTCAGCTAAGGCCTTTATCTTGTCTGTGGTCTTCTTTTGTAGGTCTGTTTCTGCGTCACATGATCTTGGCCTACAGTAAGCTTTCTTTCAGTCAAGTGTTTAAGCTGTACACTGCCCTTCAACAATACTTCCAGAATGGAGAGAAGAAGACAGTGGAAGATGCTGAGATGGACAGGGAGGATGCAGAGCGACAGATGGAAAAGGAGGAGCTCGATGTATCTGTAAGGTAGGTAGGGTTTTCCTGTTGTGACACAGCTTCACTGAAAGTGCTCGGGTTTGCTTTGCTTTAGGCTGTATGAGCTGGCTGTCCCTTTTCCTCCCTGGGGATCCAGGTTGACTCACAGACTGCTCCAAGGCTTCATACCCTATGGCTTGGAGTTGGCTGGTGGGAGACCCAAGTGGGCAGTCCACGGGTAAAAAGAATGAGGTCAAGGTGTGGTTTCAGTGGCTCCCTTCCTTTGGGCTTATGGCAATGGCTATAGGGGCACAGTTTCTGTCAGGTGATCCTCTTTACTTTTAGAATGTGGTGACTAGGAGGAGGTATTAGCAGGCATGGTGTAAAGGTGGCCCATTGTGATCTGCCCTGGGAATTGTCTTTTTCTTCCAGCTTCTCTGAGCCCTGGTTCTCAGATTTCTAAGTTTGAGCATGCAGTTCTTTCCTGTGGGGACAGCTACACTAATAAGCAACAGCATCAATCTTCAGGATGAGGGAACTTTTGACTGTTCATGAGAATCTCCTGAGGGCCGCCAAAAACACAGGCATTCTCTACACATACACATCTCTGTATAAAATGTTTTAAAATTAGCTTACAGTCCAGTGGTTTTCCATAAGTTTTCCTATTCTTTGAACATCTGTTCTACACTGGGCTTAGACTCATTCCTGTCTGTCCTCAAACAGGAACACATATATACATATCACATACACACTCTCACACACATGGTTTCAGGTCTGGTATGATGGTGTAAGGCTTTTTATCCCAAAGCTCAGGAGGCAGAGGCAGGAAGATCTCTATTAGAGGCCAGCCTGATCTACAGAGTTAGTTTTAAGACAGACAGGACTACATAGAGAGACTCTCTCAAAGGAAAAAGAAAGAAATTTTAAAAAAAAATACATTTACACATAAACACACACACGTGAGTGTGTGTGTGTGTGTGTGTGTTTTGTATTTCTTGACTCATTTGATTATTTGAAGCTTTTTGTTCTGTTTTTGTTTGGGATTGGGTCCAGGGCCTGTGTGTGCTCTTTGGGTGCTCCACCATTGAGCTTTTTCTTCAGTTACTGTTTTAGAATGGTTAATTGAAGCCCTTTCTTGACTTTTGAAAAGGAAAATTTTAATTTTGTGTGTGTGTGTGTTGTGTGTGCAGTTTCTTTTTTCTTTCAGGGGGTGGCTAGAATCCACAATCTCATGCATGCTAGACAAGTAGCTACCCGACCCTTTTTTAAAAAATAATTTATTTAGCTTTTATTTTATGTGCATTGGTGTGAAGGTGTCAGGTCTCCTGGAACTGGAGTTACAGACTGTTAGGAGCTGCCGTTTGGGTGCTGGGAATTGAACCTGGGTCCTCTGGAAGAGTGCTCCTGCCCCTTTTATGATTTTATTTTATTACATTGCAAGAAAAACTCCCCTTTCTTGTAGTTATTGGGGTGCTTTTAGCTTTCTACAGGGAAATTGTTTTTCTTGTAAATTAGTATTAAAGCTGAAAAAGGGGGAAACTAGCACATGAGGTGATTGTGTGCTTTGTAAGTCCCCCCCTGACAGCCATGGGTAACCCCACTGATAGTCACTCCAGACAATCCTGCGTCAGCCTTCAGCTGTGGATAACCCCACTGATAGTCACTCCAGACAATCCTGCGTCAGCCTTCAGCTGTGGGTAACCCCACTGATAGTCCAGACTGTCCTTAAACTCCAGACTGTCCTGCTTCAGCCTTCAGGTGTGGAGATTGCAAGTGTGGGCCAGTGCTGCCCGCTCCAGTTAACTTAGGAAAGGGATGCTGAGGATGTAACCCAGTGGAACAGAACTTGCCTTCTGAGACTCCAGGTTTAACCTTGTGTGCCTAAGAAACCAACACATTTGGAAGTTGAACTGTTCAGTTATTAAATGTTTCTCAAATGTTTTAAGACTCCAGTTGCAGAACAGGTAGCTGAAATTTAGCTTGGCGTTTGGTTCATCTTTTGTCTCAGCAGCAGCATTCATGCTGTGCAGAAGGAATGCCGGCCTGGAGAATTACACCATGTGAGCTTCCTCTGGAGAGCCTTGGGCCGCAAGATACTTGTACTGCTTCTTTCCTGGGTTTGTGGGAGGCCCTAACATCTGAAGAAATTCTCATGTTTCTTTTCTTGGTGGTAACTTAATACCAATTTCCCAAACTCACTTATTCCATAAGAGTTTACTGAGTGTTTCCTGAGTGCCAGGCACTATGTTCATTTTCAAAGAGGAGAAAATCCCCATGATCCTGTCATTAGGTAGGGATGGACAGATGATGGAGAGAGGTAACTAAAGTTAAACTAACTTTGATAAATTTTCAAGAGAGTCACTGTGGTAAAAAATGAAACAGACACTATGTTTGGTGGTGTGCATAATGCTCACTTGGGAGAGAACAGGAATGGATCAAGGAGGCAGGATTATGAGTTCAGATCTGCCTACACTGAGTTCCAGGATAGCTCAGGCTATTTAGTAAGACCCTGTGTGCTTTTTGTTTTGTTTTTCTTTTTTGAGACAGTTTCTCTGTGTGGTCCTGGCTGCCCTGGAGCTCACTGTGTAGACTAGGCTAGCCTTGATCTCAGAGATCCACCTGTTTCTGCCTCCTGAGTGCTGGGATTAAAGGCATGTGCCACCACCGCCTGGCAAGACTCTGTTTTTAAGAAAGAAAGACTGGGACATAAATTAGAGAGTCCTAGGAGTAGGGAGCTGTGGTATTCTGAAGGTTCCCTCATGTTGTATATATGCCGGCAGAGTCTGGAAGAGAGCCTCTGAAACTGGGGCTTCAGATAGTTCTGAGCTGCCATGTAGGTGCTGGGAGTCAAACTTGGGTCTTCTGCAGAATAACACTTGCTCCAAACACTGATCAATCTCTGCAGCCTGATAATCTCCTGTTTTTAAAAGTCTGAATAATAATTGTATGCGTACACCCCATGTTGCTTATCTACAGTTTGTCAGTGGATAGTTGAGTTGCTTTTGTGTTTCAGCTGTTGTAATGCAATGTGAACATGGGTCTGTAGGTGTGTGTGAGTCCCTGCTTTTCATTACGTTCTGATGTTTGATTTTTTTTTAATGTGTAGTCCACTGAACTTGAACTTGCCACTTCCTGTCTCAGCCTCATTAAGTAGTTGAATTATAGGAGTGCATTGCCATAATTGACTTTGTACTTTTAAAGAATTTATTTGATTTGTAAATGTTATCTCTTTTACTCTTGTGTGATTCTTTGCTATTATTTTATTTATTTATTTATTTATTTGCTTTCATTTTCCAGAGAAGAGGAAGTATCTTGCAGTGGTCCTCTGTCCCAAAAACAAGCAGAATTTTTTCTTTCTCAGCAGGTATGTTAATTATGTAACTTAGGAGCTTTCTTCCTTTTAATAAGTCCTATGGTGTCCTGTCCATGTGAAGTTAGGGAGCTCATATTGCAGGAGTTTAGTGCCTGCTCCTCTTGTCTGTCTTACTGGTGACGTCCGTGTGCTGTGTCACTCTGTTCTTTTTTTTTTTTTTTTTTTAGATTTATTTATTTCTTGAACACTGGTGTTTTGCCTCTATATACTCTGTGTGAGGGTGTTGGATCCCCTAAAACTAGAATTACAGACAGTTGTGAGCTGCCATGTGGGTGGTAGGAATTGAACCCAGGTCCCCTGGAAGAGCAGCCAATGTTCTTAAACCGCTGAGCCATCTCTCCAGCCCCACTCTGTTCTTCAGGCTCATTTGATGACAGTGTGTGACCAACAATCCATACCCTAGTAATTTAGTTTGGCTTTTTTCTTTTTTGCAGTTATGTATTTACTTGTAGTATTGAGGGGATGGAACCCAGTGTCCTGTGCTCACTAGGCAAGCACTAAAGCAATCTGTTATATCCCCACTTAACATGTTTTCCCCATGTACACATGTCTGCTGTGTTGGTACGTGTATGGGTCTGCATGTGCACGTGCATCTCCCTCGGTTGTTCTCCGCCCTATTCATTGAGGCAGGAGTTCCTGGTTGAATCTGCACTTGCCAGCTCACTCTGAGCATCCCTCACTGCCCGTCTCACACTGGGATTATAGAGGGCTGCGCACAACCCCCCACCTTGTCTTTTTGACATTTTCAAACATAAATGTAAAGCAAAGTGCAGGGACAAAGTAGCTCAGTGTGTAAAGGTGCCTGTCACCAAGGTCTGGAACTTAGCATGGCAGAAAGAGAGAAGCAGCCTCCCACACGTTGTCACCTGACCTCCACACACACCCCACTGTTTGCTTTTTGTTAGTTTGAGATAGGATTTCATGCTGTAGCTCAGGCTGACCTCAAACTGTTGACAGTCTTCCTGCTTTGGCCTTCAAGTAGTCGGATTGTAAGCTTGAGCCACCCCGCCCAGCAAAAGTGTTGTATAGTAAATGCCCATACAACTACTCCCTGTATTCTACAATTACACTGTGCTCTGTAAAATGTTTAATACATGCTCTGTCCGGATAAAATGGGATTTTATGTTTTGGAGCAGGACGAGGCTTTCACTGTGTAGCCTAGACTGTTTTCTGTCTTAAGCTCCTAAATGCTGGGATTAAGGCGTGCACCACCACTACCCAGCCATCATCTTTTTTAAATTAAAAACATAATCAGGTGTATATTTGTGTCTGTGTGTGGGTATGTGCACATGGATGTGGTGCCCTCAGAGGCCAGAAGGAAGCAGGTGGATGGGAGCTGCCTGACGTGGGTGTTGGGCACTGAACTTTCGTCTTCTGGAAGAGCAGCTAGCGCTCTTAACAACTTAACCATCTCTTCAGGCAATTGTTTTATTTCTTAATGTATTTCAGGTTCCAGATCTTGGTATGTGTTGCTCCAGATATGTCTTTTTACAGCTTTGAGCCATAGATCTTCATTATTGTGCTAACATAAACTAAATATTTTCTCCTGTGTTATTTTTAATACAAAATAGAATTTTAATTTTCTTTGTCCTGTTTTTCTTTGTTTTGTTCATAAAATTTACTGCCTGCAAAAAAGATGTAGTATTTGAATTTTGGCCAAATGTGGTGGTATATGCCTTCAGTCTCACCACCGTAGAGACAGAGGCAGGCAGATCTCTGTCAATTCCAGGAGAGCTTGGTCTGAAATTATTGAGTTAGTCCTGCAGGTGACTTTCACGTAGAATTCCTTAACTACGGAGAGTGGGTTTCATAACTAAGTACTAGTATTTGTCTCCTCACACCCGGTGCCCTGCAGATGAATTAAAGGGTTAAATGTAATGGGTAACGCTATAATTAGACCAGAGGGAGCTACATATTAAGTTTTAACTGTCTCTGGGTGGGGAAAGCCTTTATGAACATAAAAGCTCTGGAAGAAACCATGTAGGAGATAGTTGGTTTTTCCGCATAGAACTTAAGGTCTGTATGTCATCATCACATTCTCTACCTTAATTAGAAGGCAAACAAGACGGGCAGTATTTGTAATAAATGTGAGTGAAAGAGTTAACAAAGTTACAGTAGAAATTCTTTTCAAAGACCTTTTGATGATGAGACAAAGTTTATGATATATTATTATGTGGAAAGAAGAAATGGACGGGGCTGGAGAGACAGTGGTTAAGAGCACTGGCTGCTCTTCCAGAGTCTAGACCCTGATTGGGTTCCTAACACACCCACATGGAGGCTCAAAACCGGCTTTAACTCCGGTTCCAGGGCATCTGTTGCCCTCTTCTGGCCTGCATGGGCACTGCATATATGTAGTATACAAACATACCTCTAGGCAAAATACCCAAACACATAAAATAAAAATAAATAAATAAAAACCTCTTTTTTAAGAAAAAAAATAAAATTACTTTATCTTCTTAAATTTTTTGTTTTATTATTGTGTGGATGTTTTGCTTGCATGCATGTATGGAAACTGCATGCATGCAGTGCCTGTGAAGGCCAGAAGAGGGTGGCAGATTCCCCTGGAACTCCAATTTATGGGTGATTGTGAGCTGACTGGTGGGTGCTGAAAATTAAACCTGGCTCCTGGAAAAGCAGTCAGTGCTCTTAACCGCTGAGCAACATTCCTCCTGTCCCTGCCCTTGTGTTAATTTTTCCCTCTGAGATAGGGTCTCACTGTGTAGGTCTGACTGGCCTCAAACTGGCAAGGATTCTCCTGCATCTTGAATACTGTGATTACAGGTGTGAACTGCCATGATTTTCTTACCTCAGTATGTGTCCCAGAAACTCTTGATCCTTATGTAACTGCCGCCCAAGTGCTAAGATTGCATGGTTAGGCCTTTATACCCAACTTCATACACATATGTGGAGAGAAAAAATAGGAGGGTAAAGTACCTTACTATAACCAGGTATGGTGATCCTCCAGTAATCCCAGCTGTTACTGAGGCAGTTAGTGATGCAGGAGGATTGGAAGATTAAGACCAAATCCGTTCAAGAAAAAAAAATATGCTAAACTATTCATAATCTTCCAGCTGATAGTATTACTAGCTTCTTATTTCTTTTGTAGCCATTTCATATTTTATGGTAGTTTTTGTAATGATTAAAAAGAATTAAAAATGGAATGTCCATGAGTTTGAGGCCAGCCTGATCTACATAGTTAAGTCAGCCAGGGGACACAGAGGCCATCTCAAGAAAAGGGGGTTTAATTGGAAATTATTGTTGCTTTCCTATGGTCACAGAAGGATCGCTAGTTAGAGGTCAGCATGTTCCCAAAAAAAGAACCAAAATAACTACTATTTAGAGAAAAAGTCGCCATATAAAATTTGAATGTACTGCCTGTATAACCTGTTAAGTATAAACATTTAATAGGGCTTTATTATTTAATATAAATAGTTAAGTATAAAACATTTAATAGTGCATTGATGCTCTCCTTTAATCCCAGCACTTGACAGGCAAATGAGGTAGATCTCTTGAGTTGAGACCAGTATGGTCTACATATTAGTCTGGCCAGAGATGGGTACATAGCAAAATTGTCTTTAAAAAATTAACGTGTGGCTGTTTTTTGACATTATATATTAGTCAGTTTTGTGCCACTCTGAAGAAATATGCATCATGGACTACTGTCAGCTAAGGAGGGTTTGTTTTGGCTCATAAATCAAGATATATTTAAGTCCAAGATTGATTGGCCCTGTTGTGTGTGTGAGTTGTTTTGTTTTTTTGTTTTCCGCTACAGGGTTTCTCTGTAGCTTTGGTTTTTGGTGCCTGTCTTGGAACTTGCTATGTAGACCAAGCTGGGCTCGATCTCACAGAGATCTGCCTATTTCTCTCTCCCAAGTGCTGGGATTAAAGGTATGCTCCACCACTGCCTGGCTTGGTTTGGGCTTCTGAGAGTCATACATCATAGTGGGAATGCTTGTCAAAACAAATGGACCCATCTCTAGCTGTGCCCCAGTGAGACTCAGGGATGTGCGTCCTAGGGGTACCTTTGAGGCCATAGCCCTACTGGCCTAATTCCTACCACTAGGTGCTGTTTTTTGTTGTTGATGTTTTATTTTAGGAATCCTTACATAACTTTTTGAGAATCCCTTTAATGATTTTCCAGTGATTTTGGAAGAACTCTCAAATTCCCGTAGGGCCCTTCATGACCTGAGTGGTTATTATGATCTGTTAGTTGGTTTTGATTGTTTTGGGATGCGTGTGTGTTTAAGACTCTACCTCTTAAAGGTCCCCAGCACTTCTCAGTACTGCCAAATTAGGGGCCAATGTGGGCTCTTGAGGGGCATCCATGCCGCAGTAGCATGCTCTGTGTAATTGCTGAGTCTACCCATGTGAAATAGCTAGGTGTAGGGCAGTGCAGCGGATACTGTAAGGTGCTTTACATGTCCTAGAGAGAAGGATAAACACACAATCTGTCTGGAAAGAGTTCACGGCCTTGAGAGGGCTCAAGGGACATTTACACATAGTCTGGCAGCTGCCACAGGAAGGGGGAGTGCGGAGGACTCATGGGAGCATGTGCAGCTATCGAGCTCTTGCCTAGCTTAGGTGATAGAAAGTGGTTGGTTTGCTGGGCCTGGAAGGAGCATGTGGGTGAGGAGTGCTGGCCCAGAGGCTTGTGTCCACGGGAGGGAATAGTGGTGTGTGTGCTGGGGCAGTCAGCGCGTTTAGAAAGAGGCCGTGCTGAGACTGATGGAGCGAACTTACTCTGTGATTTCCAGTGTGCCGTTCTTCTCTTTCTAATCTGTTGTCATTTTGATTTTCAGGCTGCTTTGTTGAAGAATGATGAGACTAAAGCCCTCACCCCAGCTTCCCTGCAGAAAGAATTGAACAACTTGTTAAAATTTAATCCTGACTTTGCTGAAGCAGTGAGTTTTTTCCAGAATTTGTTGTTGGGTTGCAAAGAAAGGCCACTGCTGTTCAATATATCAGATAGGCATACAAATTCTAGGTTCTAAAAGAAATCATATTGTTGGCATGGTTAGCAGCAGCCCAGGCTGCTGGGCTCTCCCGCCATCTCTGGGCCAGAGGCCCCGCTACTGTGTTCTCTCACTCATTTTGGGGTGTGGCTTTGGATGTTTGGATGGGAGAGTGTAGACTGATTTTTTTTTTTTTTTAGTTTTTCGAGACAAGGTTTCTCTGTAGCTTTGGAGCCTGTCCTGGAACTAGCTCTTGTAGACCAGGCTGGCCTCAAACTCACAGAGATCCGCCTGCCTCTGCCTCCTGAGTGCTGGGATTAAAGGCGTGCGCCACCACCGCCCGGCTGTAGACTGATTATTAAAAACATTTTGGGACTGAAAAAAATCTTTTTCTTTCTCCCTTTTGTGAGTATCTTTAAAAATTAAATATCCAGTAATTTAATTCTCTATCAGATCTGTTACTCTGACCTTCTTAATGATATTCGATGTGATATCAGATTTTATTCTCATGTCAAAACAGCTACGTTTTGTTTTTCAGTAACTGAGAAAGTGATTTAATTCTGTGATTCAAAGCAAAAGGACAAAAAAACTTGGTAGCTAATTTTTACTAGTCTTACTCTGTCTTAAGTTAGAAGAATTAGCTTATAATTTGTACATGAATTAGGTTTTCATTACTTCAGTTATTCTTAATAATTTTTAATACTTTAGCTTGGGGAGGTGTGCTACCCTTGTGTATCACTCGTGGGTCTAACATAGCCAGTGACATTGTAGGCCATATATTTAGGATAAACCTGAGCAAACACCTGATGGGACTGCTGTTTGTCATCTGTGGGCTGTTGCAACCCCAGTATCTTGAATCCCTCGTTTTTCCTATGAAGAAAAGGTTAAACTGAACTCTGGCTTCCCTGAGACTGTTAATTCTTTCTTCTTTTAGCATTACCTCAGCTACTTAAACAACCTCCGTGTTCAAGATGTTTTCAGTTCAACACACAGCCTTCTTCATTATTTTGACCGCCTGATTCTCACTGGAGCCGAGGGCAAAAGTAATGGGGAAGAGGGCTATGGCCGGAGCCTGAGATACGCTGCTCTGAACCTGGCTGCCCTGCACTGCCGCTTTGGTCACTAGTAAGTTCACAGACTTCTGTCCATGCAGACGTGGAAGACGAGCTCCTCAGTGTTAACCGAAATGTGTTTTAAAAAACAATCCACCTTTTGCCAGGGTTGGTGGTGATGCACCCCTTTAATCCCAGCACTCCGGAGCAGAGGCACTTATATTTCTGAGTTTGAGACTAGCATGGTCTACATAGTGAGTTCCATGCCAGCTAGAGCTATGTAGTGAGACCCTATCTCAAAAATGAACAAAACCACTCTTGAAGCATGGTCGCACATGGCTGTAATCCCAGCATTCAGGAGTTTGAGGTAAGAAGACAGCTGCAAGATCAAGGACAGCCTGGACTACATAGAAGACCCTGTCACAAAACAAGCAATTTTGTTTTTAAAATGTAGAAAGAAACTAATTTGAGATTTTTCTAGATTTGTTTCTAGCTTCCAGAGTGAACAAGTTAATGAAAATTTTCCTTCGTAGTATGCCCCCTGGCGTCACTTTCTAGTGTTGCATGTTTTAATGCCTAGGCCTAGTTTGTCTTTCTACTTCGAAGAACAACACAGCCATTTAGGGATGAGGAAACTGGGTTATTAGGTCAAAGGTTCCCAAAAGGATTTTTGGATGTAATGACAGTGCTGCAGAAGCTATTTTCAGTACTTAAAAAGCTAAAGGAAAGCTGTCTGCTAGTAGAAGCCTGCATAGCTTGCTGAAGTTCTGTGTGCTTTTGCATGAGTTCAGGCAGCCATGAGTTCATGGTTGATTTTGATATGGTATATACCTGGCTTTATTGTTTATTTTGTTTTGTGGAAAATACATGAGAACCTGTAGTCAGGGCAAGTGTGTGGTGTTTTCCTGTTAGAAAAGGTCATGTAAGAGGGGCTTACATTGATGCACATGTGGCTGCTGAAACAGCGGAAGCTGGTGGGTGCGAGTTACCAGACAGTCTGAGAAGAACACACTCTGAACACTCTCAGAAACATTGTGGTGCGCAGGTCCAGAGCGGGATGTCCTCAAGGAGATTCAGTGGTTATGTGAGACTCCATAATATCTTATGGTAATTAACTCCTTTTTCTGCTTTAATAACCTGCATCGAGCGTGTTTTTTGTTTGTGTGATTGGTTGATTTTTTTTTTTTTTTACTCCTCTTGGGGTGCTGGATATGGGACCCGACCCTGTAACTGTTTACCACTGAGCAACAGCTCCAGCCTCAAAGACCTTTCTCTTTTTTTAATAGGGTTTCATGTTTTTCAGCTGCCATCCAACCTGCTACACAGCTAAGAGTGCCATTCAACTTTAATCCTCCTGCCTCTCCTAATGCTGGGATTTCGGGTGTAGAGCAGCACACCTGCTTCTGTGGTGGTAGAGACTGAACCCTGAATTAGGCGCACACTTTGCTGACAGTTATATCCCTAGCCCCATAATGTTGGATGTTTCTTGATCATACACTTCATACTAGGCACCATGTGTGTGTCAGGAATAGAGAAGTGAAAATAGGAAACACTAATGTGAAGCTTCCCGTGGAGAGGGAGATGGCGGTATAGAATGTAACAGTAGTTTTTTTGGCTAGCACTAGACCAGGATGGGAACTGTGGTGATGGAGTTGCCCTTGCTGGAAGAAGGAACATTCTTACTCCAGGTGTGTACCAAGGTCACAGGTTAGTCCTGCTTACAGCCTGCTGACCTGAGAGTGGAACAGATTTAGGGCAGCCAAGTGGCCAGTGCCTGTGTTTGGAGGAAATGGTTGCATCAGTGAGAAGGGTCCACGACTTATGGTTTGTCTGAGCGATATGCATCTGTATATTAGGAGAAATAGAAGGTGACAGAGATCAGCATTGGGTCGTGGAAACTCAAGCATTCACTGAGCAGTGTAGGAGGCCATTGCTTCTGTCTTAGAAAACTAAGTTGGCAACCCCGTACACCCCAGGTGTGGAACCTGCTTGCCTCTTGTTAGATTTTAGACTTTTTGAAACAGTCTCATGTAGCCTAGCCTGGTCACAGGCCTGGCACTGTCAGGTTCTTTTACTGAAAATGTTTGCTTGACTTTCTTGAAGTTTCTGTGTTGGAAGTTGCTAGTCCTGCTGTATAGTTCTTTCAAGCTCGTGTTTCCTAAGCTTAGCACTGTGTGACCAATCTGCTGTTGTCTAATGGAATGATATTAACTGAGAACCGTGTGTGTGTGTGTGTGTGTGTGTGTGTGTTTCCTGTTCTCAAGTAGCTCACGATCTACATTCTGCTCAGCATGGAAAGCAGTTTGAAAGAAATGCAAAACAGGTTAAAAAAAAAAACCGTCTGGCTTCTCTATTTGGACAGGCAGTCAAGAAAAAAAAACCAGGACCACTTAGTTAAATCTTGCTCATGCAGCTGTTGCTAGTGTTGGAAGAAAATTCACCGTGTACCTTTTCCTTAAACAAGTGGCTTCCAAGAATTTTTGGTTCTCACATTGAGGTGCCAGTGACAGCATTAGTGAGTTTTTCATCCTGTCATTTGCTGTTGGGAAATTCAGAGTGGAAGGCATGGCCTGTGCCATTAGGAGGTTTGTGTAGTGGTTAATAAAATTAACACAGATTAAGAAAGCAACATGCAGTAGTATTTAATGGAGCAATGCAAAATATGATATTTTTTAGAGGGTTTTTTTTTTTAAACAATACAGAAAAGAACTTTTCATTAGGTAAAATATTGGTCTTTTCCTTGCTGTTCTCTTGGCAGTGAACAACTGGGACAAACATTTTAGAAGCAGCAAGGAAAGCCATTCCCTTTACTAGACATTCTCTCAGGAAGGACCTGTCCCTGCCTCCACAGTGGATGCTTCCTGCTCCTGGGGCTGGGGCAGCCACTGAGAAAACAGTCCATAAATAGCCACAGTTGCTAGAGAGCCTGCGCACGGACAGACTGCGTGCAGATGACTTCCTGCTACTGACGCTTGCATGTTTGTGATTGCTAATGGGATATTAATGTTTAGTCTGTCATTAGTCAACAGGCAGAGCTCGCCCTGCAGGAGGCAATTAGGATTGCCCAGGAGTCCAACGATCACGTGTGTCTGCAGCACTGTTTGGTGAGGCCGTCCTCTGGTCTTGGGATTTTGCTCACGGGTTGAGTTGGCCTCCTGGAGGTCCAGTTTGAATCAGGTTGTTTTACAGTGGAGCAAAGGTCCTTAGCAGTGAGGGGAAACTACTTAGGTGGACACACAACTCACAACGGGCCCCCATAGTCGTTTGCCTTTCTTAATTCATGACATTCTTTCTGCTTTGAGTGCTTCTTATCTGTAAACTCACCATGAAAAACCGAGTTAAGTCTTGCATAGATATTGGCATTAGTGAAACAAGATACTATGCCTAATAACTTGGTGAAATATTGGTGTATTAAAGCATAATCGCCAAGTATATAGAGTCCTGAGACACTTAACGACCACCTGTGACTCTCGTCTCAGTTAAATGCCAAATGGGAGCCTTGTGCTTCTTTCTGAAACGCCTACCACTTGCTGGAGAGATGCAGTGGGACACTGGCTTGTTTATCTCAGTCTGGCTTTGGTAAAGGTTTTAATGTTCCTGACAGGTTTCATTAACACTCAGACAAATTCACAAGAGGCAGTATTTTAGGGGGTTCATTTTGTCCCTTTTAAATGCCTTATGTCCACATTGATGTTCACTGGAACATCCACCATTGCCATTGTTATGACACATTTTGATGGTTATCTCTTGCCAGAGCTGGCTTTATGTGCTGGGGCAGAAGAGAGCCGATAGCTATGTTCTGCTGGAACATTCTGTGAAGAAAGCAGTACATTTTGGGTTACCGGTAAGGCTCATCTTTCTGTGAGATTGTTAGAATAAATGGTGTGGAGTCTCTTCTTCCGCCCACCTTTGTCGTGGCCCCAGCATAGACTTAGCGTGGGTATTTCAACGTGTGGTTTCGTTCTTGATTGCTTCCTATGACTTTAATTATTAATCACACCACTAAATTCTTTTGGGCAGGTTTCTCTCTATTCCCTTTGTCCTAACAACATCTGTGAGAGCTCCACTTACTGATTTGATAAGAGATCTTTGTTTAGTTTTAGTTTATTGAGCAACAGAAAAATTATAGGAAAGACTTTTCTTCTTTCTTAGTGCTGAGAATAGAACCCATGACCTCACACATGCTAGGCTAGGCAAGCGCTTTACCACTGAGCTACATCCCCAGCTCTGGGAAGGCTTAATTTTAAGCCAGGGACTGGCAAACTACAGCCTGTGTTTCAAATCTGGTACTCTCTCTGCCTGTGCATGAACTTCGAGCAAAGAAAGGTTTACATGTTTAGATGGATGGGTCAGGAGAACAGCCACAGTAAGCAGAGACCAAATGTGGCCTGGAAACTGGAATCTGCTCTGACCCTTGTCAGAACGTTTGCTGGTCCTTGTTTTAAACAATAAGCAAAGCCTGCTGGGAAGATGTTTTCATTGTAGCCTTGGTGACACAGACTAGGCAGAGGGCGGGGTCTATGTGCAGAGAATAGGAATGACTTTGGGGTCCAGACTGCCAATGGAGGAGCGTTGTTCTGTCTGGGCATCTGCTGGATCCGTGACCATAGACCATGAGATTGAGAGCAGTTTCATGTCCACCTGTTCCGTCTGTGCATTACCTGTGTGATCTCTTTGGGGAAAGGAAACATACATGGACAGAATTGAAGTGGCTCTTTAGAGACGACTTAATATACTCTTGTTACAGATTTAGCCTTTTTTAGTTAAACTTTGCCCTTGAAGATTATTCCAGAAGTTAAGACGATAACTTGTTGCTCATGACAGGCATCCTTTTTATTTTTGATCTCCTGTTATCTAATGTGCCTGGCACTGTTTGATCTATTATCTCATTGTAATCCTTACCACAATTCTTTATGATAGGTTTGATGCCCATTTTACAGATGAGGAAGCTGAGGCTTAGCTAAGAAGCTAAGTGACTGGCCCTAAGTCAACAGTAAGTAGCAGAGGCAGTGTCTAAGTCCAGGTTACCTAATGCCGAAGCCCTGGCTCTTTGCCACGTACCCTCTGCTTCTCTTTCAGCCCTAGAGTTTCAGGAACACGTCTCTCATGGGTCAGGGTTCAGGTCAGGCCATAGGAACTTTCCTTTAAGTAGAGCTGTCACTGTGCATGTGCTGAAATGTGAAATCCACCACATTTCTGAAGAGCAAAACAAATTCTGCCATGTAATCTCTATCTTGGGTCGTGGGTATATCTGTCCCCTTAGTACCTCGCCTCCCTGGGAATACAGTCCCTTGTTCAACAGAGAGCTTTTGCTGGGAAGACAGCCAACAAACTGATGGACGCCCTAAAGGACTCCGACCTCCTGCACTGGAAACACAGCCTGTCGGAGCTTATCGATATCAGCATTGCACAGAAAACGGCCATCTGGAGGCTGTACGGCCGCAGGTAGGTCTCTAGGCAGACTGCCAGAGCCGTGGAGGTGTGGAGCCTGTAGAGATAAGCAGGGGCTGTCAGACTGGGCCTGTGCAAGGTTGTCCCCGTCGGAAGTTGTTCGCGGAGGGGATTAGAGAAAATGCTTCGTCATCTGGAGACATTTTGTAGTCTGCACGAACTTGGCAAAGTCCTCCCCATGTACACGGTTTACTCTTCCTGGCTGCTCTGTGTATAACCGGTGGGTGATCTCTCATCTGGTTTGCACATTTGATCTCAAAATCCTGAGTGTAATTGACCAGTGACCAGCGGGGGCTCAAACCTAGATCACCTGACCTGGAGCTGAGCCTCCTCCTCCCTGTGTTCGCATGCTGCATGGCCTCCTTGTGCAAGTTCAGCATCCCTTCCCCATAACTGCTTGTGTAGACAAGATTGCTTCTCTGTTGAGGTGTTTTCTCTGGGATATCTCCAGCCTCTCTGTTTTCCACGTAGCCACCTGTAGTTTGGAAGTAAACTTCTGAACCAGAGTTTCTCTGGAGCCCTGTCTCAATCTCATGCATCCCCTAGACATTCTGTTGTTTCTAGGAATTCAGTAATGAAAGGAAGCGCCTCTTTACCAGTCTTGTTTTTGTATTTCAGATAATTTTTTGGCACGGTGTGCTCTGAAACAGCTGCCGACACTGGCCACTGCCTGCATTGCCAGAGCAGCCGGTGCCAGGATGGCATCGGGTCTGAATTTACCCGTGAAACCTAATTAACATCCTGTGACCTCAGGGAACATCGTGGAAGGGGAGGTGGGGGTGGGGATCTGGGTGCTGAGTGCTCCCAGGTGTGCTGACCTACTCTGCGTCTCCTTGGGGACTGCATACCCAGGATACTTCTGCTCTCCTCGGCCTGAAGGCTGGAGAGCTGGCATGGGGAGGAATTGCTTCCACACATCCAGAGCCGCAAGAGTTAACTTTCTTGTGTCTCCACTGAGGATAACTGTAGGGTATGGCTCAGGGGCAGCCTGGGTCTGCTGCCTAAAGGGAAACTTGTCCCCTCTCCTCACCCAGCACCATGGCACTACAGCAAGCCCAGATGTTGCTGAGCATGAATAGTCTGGAGTCGGTGAATGCGGGCGTGCAGCAGAACAACACTGAGTCCTTTGCCGTCGCTCTGTGCCACCTTGCAGAGCTACATGCAGAACAGGTGGGTCTGCTGTGTTAGTTTGTGCTTTGTTGCTATGGCAAAATTCCTGAGAAAACCAGTTTGAAAGGAGGCACAGTCCATTAGATCAGGTGCATGTGGTGATAAACATCTGTTTACCTCGTCGTCCCAACATTGCCTCCAACGGTGTGGCCCAAATGTTAATTGAAAGGGTGGCACCATCTCCCAGTGGGCTTTTGAGGAACATTTCAAATCCAGCTGCAGCACAGGTGGACTGACTGGTTTTGCTCTAGGGCACTTCTTTCCTTTAGTGCTTGAGAAAAGCACTGGCTGTGTGTTGGATAAGTCTGTTTGGTGCAGTTGTTAAAGAATGAAGTTCCCCGCAGAGATGGTCTGAATGTGGAAAGTGCAAAAATTTGTCAAAGGTTTTGACATCAGTGAAGGGAATATGAGGTTGGCTACTTGTATTTAAGAAACAGAATAGGCTGGGTGTGGTGGCCCATGCCTTTATTCTCATCACTGGACAGGCAGAGGCAAGTGGGTCTCTGTGAATTTGAGGCCAACCTGGTCTACATAATAAGTTCCAGGGCAACCAGGGCTATGTAGAGACCCTGTCTCAAAAACAAGAACAACAGCAAAAACAAAAAAGAAACAGAATAAAAGAAGAGATGGAAGTTGAATGCAGCAGAGGTGTCTGTGTGTGTGTGTGTGTCCGTGTGTGCGGAGGGGAGAGGAAGGGGAGTGTGGTAATGCAGCCGGAACAGTTAGCTAATGTCACTCTCTTGTTCTGTGCCAACAAGCCTGTGTTCAGTGTTGTCTGTGTGTTATCTTGCAAAATCCTTTGAGAGTCTCAAGAATATGAGGTCCAGGCAATTTAATATCTACCCATCAGTACATGTCAGTTCTGTTTCTAACCCATGTTTGGCTGTCCCAAAGTACAGTACGAGTTGCCTGTGACCTTGGCTTGTGTGGTGCGTAATTGTACATAATTCTCTTTGTAGGAGGTTAAATCAAGTCCTAATGCTTCAGGAGGAGATTGCAGCCCCGGGCCTTACAAAGCGAGCTGCAGTTTGAGCAGGCCTCCTCTATGTCATTATTCCTCTTCAGCTTTTGTGGTCTCCATCGTTGTGATGTAGTCCCAGCCTATACAGTAAAGATCTCTCCCACTTTAGCATCTTCTAGCCCTTCCTTAAACACAGGTTTGAGGTTAGGCTCTGATGGGTTGTCTGTCCCCATTGGTTTTTGTCTTCCTGTGCTGCCTGGGAAGTTCTACTCACCCTTTCCCAGGCCAAAGGGTAAACCATCTGTGTTTACTCTCTGCTTTCTTTCAGGAATTTGATATGTTTAATCTTCCTAGGTTTCTTCTTCCCTTTTACTGGTGCCAGAGCTTCGTCTCATTCCTAGGGTGCTGTCTCTACATTGTCTTTTGAGACAGGGTTTCTCACTGGCCTGGGCCAGCAAGTCCTGAGAATCTGCCTGATTTGTTTCTCTAGTGCTAGGTTTACAAATTTATACTACCACGCCCAGTTTTCTAATTTTCTTAATTTTTTGGGACTAAACTCAGATACTCATGCTTTAGTGTAAGCATTCAATCCCTGGCCTGTCTCCCAGCCCTGCTTATGTAGTTCAGAGCTAACTTTAAATTGTTCTCTCGCCTTTGCCTCCTGGGCTTGCATCCAAGACTGCAGGAACTGCCTAGCATCTTTCTTTCTTCCTGACCCCGTGGTTAAGTGGCGAGTAAAGAATGAGCTCCAGGAACCTGTGGGACTTTTATGTCATCGGTTTTGTTGGTTTTCTGTTTTTTGAGACAGGTTACTCTGTGTAGCCCTGGCTGTCCTGGAACTCACTCTGTAGACCAGGCTGGCCTCGAATTCACAGAGATCCACCTGCTTCTGCCTCCCAAGTGCTGGGATCAGAGGTGTGCCCTACCACTGCCTAGCTCTGTGGGACTTTTTGAAGTGACAGTGTTGCCACTGAGCTTAACCTTGATGGTTTACTTTTCTCCCTCTCCCCTCCCTCTCTTGCTACTCCAGACTTGAGGTTCTCCTGCCTCATCTTGAGTTGCTGGAGTCGCAGGTGTCCACCACCATGCTCAGCTGCTGTGGATGTGTAGACTAGTTCTTTCTCACTCTACTGAATTTGTGTGCTGCTTTACAGCAAGTGTGGTCCTGGTGTGATTCTTCTCACCTTTGGACTTTCTGCATGGCCTTGTTGGAGTTCTGTGACTCCCTCTCCCCAGAAAGCTTTGAAAAGTCTTAATAATCCTGCCCCTTTGGATTTGTATAATAGTTTTACCTTCCTTCCGTTTTCCTTTTTAGTCTTTTGTGATCCCACCATTATTTGCCAAGATGTGTTGGGAGCTTTTAATGACTGCTAGAACGATAGCAGCTTACTCGTTCTGCAGCTGCTTTAGCAAGACCTTTGATTTTAGAGTATCTGCCTCATATGTTTTCTGTGCTGAGAACTGCCGGGTGTTTAATGGCACCGGTTGGGCTGGCCACCTGTGGAAAGGCAGGCTTGTCTCAGCCTTGGTTGATTCTTTTACTCCCTTTGTTTCTGCTTCTGGAACTGGTTTCCAACCGAACTGGCTGTTGCACTGTGCTTGCTGGGGTGGCAGGACTGGGTGAGCATGGGGAGGCCTTTGTGACCTCCTGCAATCCAGAGGGACAGACTAAACTCCTTCTCAAGGCATCTGCACCTTTCTCTTCCCGAGTGACCTGGGTCATCACGTACCGTTCATTTCTGAGCCTCAGAAATGGTAGATGCATCTGAGCTATTTCTTAGAGGGAGAATGACCGCAGTGTGTACAAGGTCAAGACCACTGTAGCTCATTGAGGTGGCTCAGTGGGTAAAGGCCTTGCTGCCACACCTGCCAACCTGAGTTTGATCCTTGGAGCTCACATGGTGGAAAAAGAGGACCAGCTTCTTCTGGTTTTCCTCTGACCTGCACACTAAATAAATAATGTCAAATAGCCGGGCAGTGGTGGTATACACCTTTAATCCCAGTACTCAGGAGGCAAAAGCAGGTGGATCTCTGTGAATTTGAGACCACCATGGTATACAGAGCAAGTTCCAGGACATGCTCCAAAAACTACAGAGAAACTCTGTCTTGAAAAACCATTAAGGCGCACGCCTTTAATCCCAGCACTCGGGAGGCAGAGGCAGGTGGATCTCTGTGAGTTCGAGACCAGCCTGGTCTACAGAGCTAGTTCCAGGACAGGCTCCAAAGCCACAGAGAAACCCTGTCTCAAAAAACCCAAAAAAAAAAAAAAAGGAGAAAGAAAGGGAAATGCTAATATAGATTTAATATATATTATCACTGGAAAGAACTCAAAAAAATATTTGTTTTGCCAGATGTGGAGGAGCACACCTTTAATTCCAGTACTTGGGAGGTGAAGCAGTAGGCAGACGTAGACAGATCTCTGTTCTGCTAAGGCCAGCCTACATACTGTGTTCCAGGCTAACCAAGGCGATATAGTGAGGTCCCATTTAAAAAAAAAAACTAAACCCACAACATAGGGATTTCTAACCATGCAGTTAGTATTGTACATATTTGACAAATTTATTAAGCATAGTTATTTTGGGTTCTTCTATTTTTTTATATTTAGGTATAAAAGAGACTTGGAAGGAAATATGCCAAGCAGGTCTGTGATTGTCTTTGAGATGGATTATAAGTAACTGGGGTTTGGGGCTGGAGGAAGTGGCTCAACTGTTAAGAGCACTGACTGCTCTTCCGGAGGGCCCAGGTTCAATTCCCAGCACTCACATAATAGCTCACAACGATATGTAAATCCAGGATCCAACACCCTTGCAATGACATACATGCAGGAAAACCACTAATGTGTACAAAATAAAAATAAATTATTAAAAAACTCTAAAAAAAATAAGTAACTGGGTTTTTTGAGATGAATATTACTTCTTGTGACCCTGGCTGCCCTGGAGCTCACCAGGTAGGAAAACCTGGCCTAGAACTCAAAACTATTGTTTTGACTCTGCCTCCTAAGTTCTGGCGTTACAGCCATGAGCCTCCAGGCCTACTATAATTTGTCTCATTTTAAGTTTTTGTTTTTCCTCCTAGAAAGAACTTTCCTTGCCTGTCTTCAAAATAGCTTTTAAGTCAGGCATAGTGGTATACTCCTATAGTTTCGGCGCTTGGGAGGTAGAGGCAGGAAGAACAGAGTTCATGGCTAGGCTTAACAACATATTGCCTTGTAGGCCAGTCTAAATTACAATGAGACCCTGTCTTTTTTGTTTTTGTTTTGTTAAGACGGAATTTCTCTGTATAACAGCTCTGACTGTCCTAGAACTCAATTTGTGGACCAGGCTGGCCTTGAACTTCTAAAGATCTGCCTGTCTCTACCTCTCGAGTGCTGAGATTAAAGGTCTGTGCCACCACTGCCAGCTGAGACCCTGACTTCTTCAACATGAGGCTAAGTGTAGACATTTCTTGAAAGGATTCTGTTCTGTGGTATAATTAACACCTGTGTAAATTGTGTCTGTATGTATCTGAACCCACTTGAGTGCAGAGTTTGATAATAATTATATTTACAGAAAGCAGTTTTTACAATTAAAGTTCACATTTTAACAAGAAAAAAAGATTTAAGAGAAAGTGTGAAATTCATTAGAATGTATAGAAAAGAGATAACTTACTGTGACATGCAGCCCTCTGTGAGTATTCTAGCTTGCTGATGAAGATCAGGTAGATCACGTGAATCTGTTGGGCGTGTGAGCAGGTATAACTTCGGTTCTGGTATGTTAATCAAATCACGCTTTTCTATTGTAGGGTTGTTTCGCTGCTGCTGCTGAAGTATTAAAGCACTTGAGGGAGCGATTTCCACCCAACAGTCAGCATGCCCAGGTAATCTGCCTTTTGTGCCAATGGGTTTACTTCTGAAAAGAATCCTTTTACATTCAGTGGTGGCACACGCCTTCAATTCCAGCACTTAGGAGGCAGAGGCAGGTGGATCTCTATGAGTTGGAGGACAGCCTGGTCTAAAACAAGTCTGGGGACAGACTCCAAAGCTACAACCCTGTCTTGAAAACAACAACAACAACAACAACAAAACAAACAAACAAAAGCGCGGGGGGGGGGGGACGACATTTTAGAGTCTTCCCTCAGAAAAACATTAAGCTACAAAGGAAATTGTTGGTCTAGATATGTGCTTTAATGGTAGAGCACCTGCCAGGCATCTACAAGGTCCTAGTTCTGTTCTTAGCACTGCAGAAAAGTAGGTAGACAGCATGCGTACAGGTGATGTTACTCATCTGTGCTAAGCTTACGTAGCTCATTGGGCTGGAAAGGTTCCTCAGTGGCTACTGTACTGTTCTTGCACAGGACCTGAGTTTAGCTGCCAACTCCCACGTCAGGCAGCTCACAATCACTTATAACTACAGCTCTAGGGGATCTGATAGCCTCTTCGATACTCTGCAGGCACTAGTACCCGCATGTTAATATGCACACATAGACACATAAATAAATTAAAAAAGAAAACAAAACAAGTGGGGAGTGGATGTTGTCGTTTACTCTTTATTCTTTGGGGGACCCGCCACCCAACTCCCAAGTAAATCACACTCGGAGGCTTATTCTTCCTTATAAATGCCCATCCTTAGCTTTTCTTAACTTCAATTATCCCTTCTATCTTTTCCCCTGGGATTTTGCCTTTTTCTTCTTTACCTCTCTGTGTCTTGCTGGCCCCTAAAGTCTTCTCTTGCTCCTCCATCCTCTTTTCTCTCTTCTACTTCTACTTGTTCTCTGTGCCTGCCAACTGCCCCCTCCTATTCCTTCTGCCTTGCTGTTGACTGTTGAGCTCTTTATTAGCCCTATCAGGTGTTGTAGACAGGCGAAGTAAATGCAGCTCACGGAGCTAAACAACTGTAATGTAAAGAATGCAGCACATCTTTGCATCACTAAACAAGTGTTCCACAGCACAAACAAATAAAACCGTCCTCAAATAATATTCCACAACAGGATGTCTTTTCTCACACTAATGGGAGGCAGAGACAGGCAGATCTCTGATAATGAAACCAGCCTGGTCCATGTAATGAGTTCCATGTCATCCAGGGATACATAGTGAGCCCTGTTGAAATAGGAGCGGCGGGGCTGCGTCCCCAACACCCCGGCCGCTTGGCTAGCTCATGCCCGAAATAACAACACACAAACTGTATTCATTTAAAGAACTGCTTGGCCCATACTCTAGCCCTTATAGGCTAATTCTCGCACCTGGACTAGCCCATTTCTAATGATGTTTGTAAGCACCCCAAGGTGCGCTTACCGGA